>NW_012111364.1:8267449-8356840 GCF_000951035.1 Colobus angolensis palliatus
AGACTATGGAGTCAAAATACTCAGGTTCAAATCCTAGCTCTGTCCCTTATTACTCCTGTGACCTTCCTTGTGCAAGTTGTTTTACCTTTCTGTATCTCAGTTTCCTTATCTATAAAATAAGAATAATAACAGTATCTATTTAACAGAACTGTTAAAAAGTGTTCCAGTTATCGATGTGATGATTTTGAAGCTCCATATTCACCCTTTGTTGACTGCTCTGCACACATAGAGTGGCGCCCTTTAAATATTTCTCCTTTGCCAGCTGGTATAAGCAAAACACCATCACGAAAGGGCAACTAAAAAGACATTTTCAGGGGGTTCCCACCCAGTTCCAAGACATTGCACTCAACAGGCTCCTGCAGCATGTGGTCTTTCCAGGATCCAGCTCTTACCATGGATGGGTTCTCTAGTACCACGTTGTGTATCATACAATGGCCAGCTACACCTAGCACCCAGCAATTCCCCCAACACTTCTGAGACAGTATTGCTGCACATTCTGAGGCCCAGCCCATCTCTGTGAACAGCTTCTCCCAGCACCCCAGAAGATGGACTTGCAGCAACTTCTGCCAGTGAGGTACTTTGGCGTCTCCTCTACCATCTAGTAAGCCATGATTATGCACTTCCTAATGAGTTCTAGATCATAATCCTGGGTACAGGAGACCCATTTCTTCCTTGAAAGTTCTATTTCAGCCTGGGGATAGTAAGTGCTCCTATACTTGCTGCTCCTCTATTCTTCAGAGTTCTCTTTACTTCTTACTAGCCAATCCCCCATTACCCCAAATCCTTGTCACACCTACTAATGCGTTCTATTATATTTACCCTACTCAAATTACAGTGTGGTTTCTGTCTTCTGGTTGTACTCTGACTGATGTAAGAAGATTAACAAAATCCTATTTGTTGAGTGCAAGACAGTGCCTTGTACGTAATAAGCACTTTTATAAATGTTTGTTAATCTTTAACATAAGGGCCAGGGTTTTAGACCTAGTTCCTTATCAAAATGTTACCTATCACCTGGGAAAAAAGAAAAACTAATATTTGCTTTCCTTTTATTTAGTTTTGGCCATTAACACATCTTAGTACAATAAAATCTAAAATTTCTGTACATTTAAAAAAATTTATACTCACAATAATTCTGAAAAATACTTAGTAAAGACATTATCACTGTAATTTCTGAGATAGGGAAACTGAAGCTGGAAGAGGTTAAGTGACTTACACACAGTTCCACATTGCCAATTAATGATAGACATGAGAAAAGACCTCAGATCTTCCAGCTCTCAGCCAAATGCTTTTCCCCTCCACTCTATTAACTCCCCCATTAACAAGGAACAAGATCACTCCAAACTCAAATGACATCTCAGATTAATTCTTTTCTCTAATTGTATAATATTCCAAGACAACTTTAGAATATCTGTGTAGGCCACTGGATGGGTATATAGGCCCTAGGCCTTACCCTCTAATTGTCATCTTCATTGATGTACCCACAGCTCGTTGGTAAGACTGTTAGTCTGTTCCTGCTATAGCTCTCGTTGCTGCAGTGGGGAGCTATCACAGCTCTATCTTCACTTGCTGAACTGGTTTTCAGTTTCTTCGTTTATAAAGTGCCAATGGCATATCAAATTATTGATGTGCTTTCTCCTTGCTCTAAACCTCTATGACCCTAAAATTGCTACATCATTCCCAGTCTTAATTTATTCACCTATAAAATGGTAGAATGTAAATTCCTACCAGTGTCCAAATGCTTTAATGTTAATATTTGAAATGTGACTCTAGAGTTTTGAAAATATTTTAATGTGTCATTGGGAAAATGGTTCATCAGAATCACTATGGAATTTTTTCATAATTCTGTTCATAAGACCTATGGATTCCAAAGTCCTGAATGGACCCAGGAATCCACGTTTTTAAAGGCCCTACCCAGGATGCATGGCTGGGTATGAAAATCACTGTGTGCAGGCACTCAGGCTGTGATTTGTAGTCATATCTTGCAAGGCACAACTCCTAAAAGCTTCCAGGAACTGATTATTTGCCATTTCATTACTCAGTAACAAACTGCAGTTTCTCATGTTTGCATTGTGCACATAAAAAGCCTAATTTCAATTCATTGGTGAGAACTGATAGTCATATTATAGTATGAAATTTAGAAAAGGCAGATCCCTAGAGCTCAAAAGAGCCAGATGACAAAAATCCTATCTGTGGCAGCTGATAAATTTTTCAAAGTTCTAAAAGCAAAAACCAAAACTATGCTGAAGATCCCAACTCATAAACAAGTGTCATTAAAGGACAAGACACCTTCTACAATTATAGAACAGACCTTTCAAGATTTGAGTCAAAGACCTCTTCCATGCTTTTTACTTTTGAACATTATGTTTTATTGGACACTTCTTCGAGCTAAGTGCCTAAAGACGTGTATATTCAAATTCAGACTGCAGCCACAAGCTAAGGAACCCCTAACTCATTATTTAACCTTTGATCATATGTCTGAAAAATGGGAGGGCCAACTGGAGAAGGCCCACATCAAAATCGTATGACACTGTGAAAAATGAGGTTAAGAAAGTAAAAGATGTTGAATCTGTATTTTGCTATTAGGATTATGGATAATGCATCAGCTGGTTCCAGTGGTTACAGACAGTGTTATTGCCATTAAGCTAGTTAAGAAACAATCTCCTTTCAAAAATTCTATATCACAGAAGCAGGCAAACCCTGAGCAGTCTAGATAATATTGTGCCCTTCACAAAAGAGGCTTGTGTTTGGAAATAATAATAGCAAACACATGTCAGCCACTGTTATGAATGTTCGAAACACAGCAATTCATTTAATGCTCACAACAGCCAAATAAGGCAGATGCCATTTCTGAATCACAGAGAGGTTGGCAACCTGCCCAAGGTCACACAGCTAGAAAATGCCACGCTCGAATTCAAACTCAAGAGCCTGACCCTAAAGTCTGTGCTATTCATCATCATGATATTCTGCCTTTTCTCAGATAACCAAACTTTAGAAATTCCTTAAAACACCAAACATAAAGAAATTTAATTATCTGATCCAATACTGTTACCTGAGGGACTACTAGACAAAAGATAATTGATGCTGCTGAAGTAAAACTTAGATTTAGAATCTAAAAGTAACCACTAACTAAGTCCATGACAGACACAAAAATCCCTTGTCTTTTTTTTTTTTTTTTCTTTTTTTGCCCTCTTTGGGTTCCAGGATCTTGACCTGATGGCGAGGAAACTTCTGCCAGTAGGAGTTTATACCTGGATGCAGTATTTTTAACTCACAAATATATGAAAAGGACAGAAAGGTTTGTTTGAAATATTGCAATCCACATTCTGTTATAAAAATATTATTCGCTTTATAGTACACAGAATCCATGCAAAACAAACCATAAAGGATATGAAGAGATTTTGCCATCTGTACATGCTTCTTCCTCATGAGGGAAGAGGTGAGCACCTTTAACTCCTAATGTGGCCACACAAGGAGGCTCTTTGCTGACCCAGTCCTTCCCTCTCTGTAAAGTCTGTGGTTCTATGGGAACCCATGGCTCATCCAGCTGCAGAGGCCAATGCTCAGAAGTGTGCAACTATGGCGTGCGGTAAAGGCCTCAAAAATAGGGGGGAATAGACATTTAAGAGCTCTTTGGCCCTCACCACTGGGAGCCTAGCTTTTGTTGTTCCGACTTGGTGGGTTTCCCACTAGGCATGAGTGTTGATTACAGAATTTTGGAGCATTTCTGTGTGGAACCTGAGAGGTACTGGGAAGATGCTGCATATACTCACTTACTTGTACCCGTATTTTTGCACTGCTTGTTTTTATAGCTCAATAATTAACCAAACTACAAGCAACTTAGGCTGAATCCAAGTCTCATTCTTGCTCATTTCCAAATCCAGACTAGTCTTTGTAGGCTGGTATAGCTCAGCTGGGATCTCTGCTGTTTGTATCAGGGGCCTTATTACAGAGCTTTGGTCTTTGGCTGAGTACTTGATGAAAGTTGTCTTGGAGCACTGGCTATTTGCTATGAATTGTGGGAGGGCTGTGTACAGCTGTCACAGCTGGGGGTCACCTGGGCATTCTGTCTGTGCTGTCTCAGCTGGAAGGAGCATTCTTATGCTCAAACTGTTCTGTTTTGTAGTGGTGATTGAAGGGATTTTTAAGTCCTTTCCTTAAGAATGGTCCTTTCCTGCTTAGTATACAAACCAAAAAGAATTCTCCACTGGCACAGCTCAAAGATACCTCCTGTCCAACACCATTGATCATCACTCCAGGCACCTGTAGTGCCTCACATCAACTTACCCGATAGGAGGCTTTACACTATGTACAATCTGTTCACTTCATACTAAATATTCTCTCAAGTCCAAGCTCCTGGAATGCCAAATACCAAACTTTATACTCAAATGTTACATAAAATATACGCCATCTATGTAATCCGAGTTAAATTCTCAAATTCTCAAGGAAGCCACCCACACTCATGCATTATCTACCCAACTCTAACCTAGATTCTATTTGACTGACATCACGTTTCCCTTTCCTAGGTCTAAATCTTATCCCTCTTACTAAGCTCTAAGAACAACTTGGAACAAGGACACATTCGATATTTCCCCTAGGACTTTGCTCATAATAGGTCCTGAAAATAGTGTGTTCATTGACTGCTAGCACGCTGAAGTTTGTAACACACAATTATCAGTATCTACAAACCCATCGTGCTATAATTTCCCAATAGAACTGAAAAAGAGATGTTCCAATAAGAACAAAAAAATAAGAGACTATTTTCAATATGAAAAGGACTTTCCACAGTGGAAATTTCAAAAACAATCAATCTCATCCTTAAATTTCTTCTGGTTTGCAAATTTTATTAACTTCATCCAAGGCTGGGTCTATGGAACAGGCAGAAACCTTTTCAAAAGCAGGGGGAAAAATAGAGGGACTGATAAACCACTATTCATTAAGTTACTCTAAATATCTAATTTCAGCCACGACAAAATCTATCAACTCTACTTTTTCCCACTAAAATTAAAGCATTCAGCCTTGATTTTACTAATTTTCCCCTTTGATTTGGCTCTTCTGCCTGATACTTAATTGGACAGTGGTGGAAACTGGTTGACAGGTGTGATAATGAAAGTTAAATGATCAGCAAACCTCAGGGATATCCTTTCAAAATGAAGCTGATGTCCATGTAAATAAGATACTTGTAATAATAATAACTTGTGTGTGTACAATGCTTCATGGCTTAAAAAGCATTTTCACAGATATTAGCTCATTTGATTCAATATTCTCACAAAATAAGCAAAGCACTATGATTGTCTCATACAGAGGAGGAAACTTCACTATTAACACTGCTGCTATAAGGAAACAGGTTAAAATCTGTTGTTATTCCCTAGAAGAAAACCTAAGCAATACCATTCAGGCCATAGGCATGGGCAAGGACTTCATGACTAAAACACCAAAAGTAATGGCAACAAAAGCCAAAATTGACGAGTGGGATCTAATTAAACTAAAGAACCTCTGCACAGCAAAATAAACTACCATCAGAGGGAACAGGCAACCTACAGAATGGGAGAAAATTTTTACAATCTACCCATCTGACAAAGGGCTAATATCCAGAATCTACAAAGAACTTAAACAAATTTACAAGAAAAAAATTAAACAACCCCATCAAAAAGTGGGCAAAGGATATGAACAGATACTTCTCAAAAAAAGACATATTTATGCAGCCAACAGACACATGAAAAGATATTCATCATCACTGGCCATCAGAGAAATGCAAATCAAAACCACAATGAGATACCATCTCATACCAGTTAGAATGGCGATCATTAAAAAGTCAGGAAACAACAGGTGCTGGAGAGGATGTAGAGAAATAGGAACATTTTTACACTGTTGGTGGGACTGCAAACTAGTTCAACCATTGTGGAAGACAGTGTGGTGATTCCTCAAGGATCTAGAACTAGAAATACCATTTGACCCAGCCATCCCATTACTGGGTATACACCCAAAGGATTATAAATCATGCTGCCATAAAGACACATGTACACGTATGTTTTTTGTGGCACTATTCACAATAGCAAAGACTTGGAACCAACCCAAATGTCCATCAATGATAGACTGGATTAAGAAAATGTGGCACATATACACCATGGAATACTATGCAGCCATAAAAAAGGATGAGTTCATGTCCTTTGTAGGGACATGGATGAAGCTGGAAACCATCATTCTGAGTAAACTATCGCAAGGACAGAAAACCAAACACCGCATGTTCTCACTCACAGGTGGGAATTGAACAATGAGAACACTTGGACACAGGGTGGGGAACATCATACATTGGGGCCTGTCGTGGGGTGGGGGTAGGGGGGAGGGATAGTATTAGTACATATACCTAATGTAGATGACTAGTTAATGGGTGCAGCACACCAACATGGCACATGTATACATATGTAACAAACCTGCACGTTGTGCACATGGACCCTAAAATTTAAAGCATAATAAAAAAAAAAAGTCTGTTGTTATTTACCTACCTACCTCCTTTATATTTACTATGAGAAGCATGGGTCATTAAATAGACACATCTGAGCATAAGAAAAGGAAACCACTTTTCTCTTGTGAGACATTGTCCTAGAACACTTGTTCTAGGACAAGTGTTCTCAAAGTAAAGCATGCATCACAGTCACCTGAAGGGCTTGCAATTGCTGAGCTCCCTCTCCCTGAGTTCTGGGATGGGGCCCAAGAAGTTGCATTTCTAACATGTTCCCAGATGATGCTACTGTAGCCAGTCTGGAGACTACACTTTGAAAACCATTTTCAAGTACTCATGACACAATTCTCTTTTGTCTCTTACTGACTCCAAATAAAGACTTGGGCAGGTCTCAAGGCTCTTCTGCCCACTCTTGGATTATATTAAATTACAATTACTATTGCTGTAAATTAGGAACACAATCTCAATTTAGAAATTAGAATGTCAAGATTATGATATTCATCAAAACTCTGAATTTTATTTAATGTTAAAATTTCTGCCTTCTTTCTCCTCCGGCTGGATGGAAAACAGTGAGGAAGGAAGGAGGAACATGCCTGGCCTCTAGATTTGTCTGCCTTGTGCTCCCCCTTCACACACCAGCTCCTCTGAGATTGGTACAGTGGTCTTGGGTGGGTGAACAGAGGTAAGGGGTGAAGAAAGGCCTGACATGAAATGGTACTATTGTAATAATCTTTGCACTCTCTAGGTCTAGCAGATTTTGAAGCTGACTCTCCAGTGGGTTTTAGTGTGCTGTCTGGAGAATCGTAACGCTGCAACTCATTTGATATAACTTCATTCAAACTAGCTACCACTTAGTCCCTCTTAAGCCCCTAGAAATCCAGTGCTCATACCTAAGTTCTTTCCACAGGAACCCTCTGTGCCCTCAGGAGGCCCTATTAGAAAGACCCACGACAAGCTCACAATAGCTCTCTCTCCTGTGATTCACCAGAAACACAACTACATGCTTTGCCCCTAAATTCCAAGAATGCAAACAAATACCATGGCAGCCATGTCTATCCTGCTGCCATAGGCCCATTAACCATTCCCATGCCTGTGTAAGCCCCATTCCTCTAGGTCTTTCTCTCAAATGCGAGGAACATATTTCAGATTCTCTGAGTGGTCTTATAGAATCTCACTCACAAAGCTTGAGGCAGAGGAGATAACACCCATCCCACTTCTTTGGGGAAAGGTCTTCCTCTGCATATCCACAAAATAGTATGCATCTTTTCGGTTACATCTCTTCCCAAATCATCCCTCTTCCTTCTCCATAGACCCTCTTACATTTTTAGAATATGAAAAAAAATGCTAGAAAAATATGGAATTGGCTCTAGGTCATCTCCTCTATGAAATAAATCTACAGAAAACCAGCTGCAGAATTTCTCATCCATTGCATCATGGTGTGTGATGGTAAATTTTATGTGTCAACTTAGCTAACATGGTGTTCAGTTGTTCAGTCAAACACAAGCCTCAATGTTGCTGTGAAAATATTTTTTAGATGTGATTAATCTTTAAATCAGTAGACTTAGATTAAAGCAGATTACTCTCCATGTGGGTGGGTCTCATCCAATCAGTTGAAGGCCTTAAGACCAAAGTGTGAGGTTTCCTGAGGAGAAAGGATTCTACCACCAGACTACCTTCAGATTCAAGACTGCAACATCAATCCTAGTAGACAGTCTACCAACCTGCCCTACAAACTCCAGACTTACCAGGCCCCACAATCACTGAGCCGGTTCCTAAAATAAATCCCTATCTATCTACTTATCTACCTATTATCTATCTCCTATTGATTCTATTACTCTGGAGAAGCCTAACTAATCCATGATATTTTGCTGAAATTTCCATTTTAACATCCCTTTTTAAACCTCACAAAAATCTATATTATCCCCATTTTACAGATGAGGAAATAAAAGTGTGAACTTAACCAAGAGACAGCATTTAGTGAGAGTACAATCAGGATGTACCTCTGGGATTAGAACTGAGGTCTCTCTGACTCCTAGGATCATGTTCTCACCACCACAATCTCTTACACTGTGCCCATAAAAGCTAGACCACTAAATCAGTTGAGTTGTATTCTATATGCATATGCAGAGTCATCCATGAAATTATGTGTACCTGGAATAAGAACAATTAATGTAGTGACTTAAGTTCAGGATAATTCTGTCAACTCAATAGAACCAATTGGTTGTACTTCACAAAGATACAGCATTCAGATGATTGACTCCATTATTGGCATTGTCGAGGTATTTGGAGGTAGGGAGAAATATAATAGTAATAATAATGAAAATTTTAAAAAGCAACAATTTTCTGAAATTGTTACTGTGTGATTGCAATCTTCACTCTACACACATTATATCATTAAATATCTATGAAGAAGTCATGATCAGCCTCACTTCACAAATAAGAAAGTGAGCCTTACTGATGTCAAATAAGGTTGCAGAAAAAATAAGTTAACCCCTAATTCCTACAGTAGTAAAAAAGAAAAAAATACCTATCTACCTCACAGGTGGATACAAAGAGATAAAAATTGAAAACTAGATGTAACATGCTAATCATAGGATTTGTCACATTCTATTGAGTCAATGAAAATTAGTTCATTTTCTGCTGCAGGAATAAAAATTTACATAGAGAAATTATGCTTTCTGCCAAAAAAAAATCATTGTCCTATGAAAAATCTATGAAAAATCATTCTACTATGAAAAATCAAGAAATCTAACTTGAAAAATCAAGTTAGAAAACACAGTGTGATAAGAAATACCTCCTTGTGAGCCTGCTGACAGCTTGATTCTCCGCAAAGGCCTTCAATATCCTGAGATGGAAAAAACCTAGCACATTATACATAAGAAGGAAATTTTCCAATTTAAAACGTGATTTCAAAAATCAACTAACTTCTTCTTAAGCTTACCCTCATTTTATTTTTTTGGATCCTTTTTCTTATTTGAGTGAACAAAAACATGATAAATATCCCATCCTATGGATCTTAGCTCAATAGTACCCATGTTTTTCCTGGCACTTAAAACTTACAGAAAATGAGAGAGAGAGCACTTTTCATGTGCTCATGAGTATCGCATCTGACTAGAAGTGGTTTCTTCCAGACTTTTATGCTTAAGACAAACAGTGGCCATGATGCCGCTGGAACGTTTTCTTGACAATACAATCTTTCTGATCACAGATACATGAACATTTTATTATGTCACTGACTTCAGTGAGCTAAAAGTAGGCAATTAATTTTCTTCTAATTCCATGAGTGAACATGTACTCCAGGTCAAGGAGAGAAAATACATTGTAGTCATATAACAGTGAAGTTTAATACCACTCTCCAGTTTTCTGTTCAAGGTAAATTAGCCTGAGCTGTGCTCTCATTCTATCAGGACAAAATGTTGTTTCTTCACATAGTCCAAATGTTCCGGCAAAAGAGGAGATTCTGGGCACAGCAGTAAGCAAACTCAAAGCGTAAGGCAGTCTGATATACCAATTACTTACCTGCTGCCATTTTCTATGCCAGCAAAGTACTGAGTTTGAACCCTACCTTTCCTCCAGCCGTGATGAAATAGCCAGAGCTATAGGGTTAAAATTGCAAGTAATTTAAAACACACTTCCTTCCATGGCTGGTGCAGAGCCTTGGAAGGAGACATTCCTTCAGGTAAGCTAACCATCATCCTCACATTATTTGGGGGACAGAAAATCCCATAATATAACCCTGGCAATGGCAAATACATTCTAGGTCAAAGGGCCACAACCCCTTAATCACAAATTTACCCTGTCCCACAAAGACAGTCAAGAGAAGAGTGGATTATTCATCACATGCTGCCCCAGGATAAGATCCTGAGGGACCGTGGATGAATCAGGAAGATTTGTTCTTTGGAAATGAACTTCCTGTGCTCATTGACTCTAATAGATTACATTTCAGGAGAGTCAAAAGAAAAGCCCTTTCCTTCTTTTTCTTTCTGTCTCTTTCACTTAGAACACTCTGGCTACAAGGGAAATAATCAATAAATAGAGTTTCCAGCCAAACTTAAGAGGATCAACTAGTAAATGCTAAGCTTTGGAGCATTAAGAAGGCTCATTGTGCAGTTTCAGAACAATTTCCATGTCATTAGTTCTAAGTGCTCCCTCCACCAATGGGACCCACTGTCAGGAACAGCATCAGCATTATTGTGCTTTCCACTCTCAGGCATGACAAAAACCACAGTGTGTAACAGCAGTGATGATGATGGTGCCGTCTTCCATATGTATAACATATTAAAGCATATGGAGTTTATTTACATACCAGCTGATTGTGTAAGCTCCATGAAGGCAGGAATCATATCTGTTTTATTCACCATTGTGTCCCCCAAAACCTCTCAAAAGTCCTAGTTGATAAACATTTGTTGAATAAATAAATATCTTACTTACTCCTCAGAAAACAATATCCCCTGAAATGGATTATTGTTTCTATTTTACAGAGTTTAAAACTGAGACTCAGGTATGTAAGCAGTGCAACTACAATCACACAGCTCTTACATGGCTAAATCAAAAGCAAACTCAGATCTTCTGACTCCAAATTTAGTATTCATCACCCTATAGTGCTGCCAAACTTAGTAAGAGTGGCATCATGGATAAGGCAAGTAACAAGATTAGCACGTCAAAACGTCAGAATAACTATGCTTCTGGAAAGAATGACAAAAGGAAAAAATCTAAAATTCTAATGTCAGATCACAATAAAAGTGCGGTAAGAAGTCAAGTTCAAAAGATTGGTCATTATTAATCAAATTATAGATCAGCTCCAATAGCCACATATTTCCTTGTGCTTGCACTCAAGAGACCCTTTTGTAAAACATTCACAGAAAAAGATCGATACCTCTCTGGAGGTAAGTGGCATAAATTATGTCTCAACATATACACCACAGGAGTTTTACTGTGTGTTGTATACAGTAATTGCATTTTATAGATGGCTGTGGAAAGCTTCAGTCCTCATTGATTTTGATCATAAACTAAAGGGCGACAAAAAGAAAAGAACAGCACTTTAGATGAAGAAGTCAGTCAGCTGAAGCTGCAAAAGAAAATGAAAATTTGGTATGCTGAATGTGATCAATTCATGTTTCTTGGAAAATGAATGTAGACATCTCAGTGCTTTCATTATGAGCTGGTAGCAAGACTTGAAAAGTACTGTGAGAATCCCTGTTCATCTAATAGTCCGTGGTGGTACCTATCAGCAGGATTTAAGATGATGGGAAGCCAGCCTAAACTATAGCCCTGTCTAACTTTCCACATTGTGAATACTATCAGAATGGCTTATGAGCCACACTAACTGAATATTTGTGTTTTTACTAGCGTATTTAATGTGTCTTTGAGATTTACAATCAAAATCAAATGGGGATTGTGATGTAATCTGAGATTATCAATATGTCACTAACATTTCTAACTTCCAGGAGCATATTTTTCAAACATTACTGTCTTGATTTCCTTCATTTCTTCATGCCCTTCACAGCAAGTAATTCTGAAGGGATGTTAATGCAGCATAACAACTCTTTACCCTTTTTCAAGGCCAATTTTGCAATATGGGCAAAATGATTGGAAATGGAGTCCTGAAAACGCTGAAACCATCTGTCAGGGACTCAGTTAAGAAGATCCACACTGTTTCACAGCCAAGGATAGGGATAAATTATGCCTGGCTGAAAATGTCCAAAGCCAGTGGATTCCCATTCAAGCTTATTAGTATAAATTACAAAATTTGTTTATTATTCATTGCTCTGGTAAAATTATACTTTCAGAGGATAATAAACTACAAGCTATACTGATGAGGAAGAAGGCAACTGGTGAACATTAGGCAAAATAAAATGTTTTTATAATAGTAAATAATAACCAAAGTAGGTGTTACTAAAAGAAATCATAAGCATCTGTCAAAATATCTGTCAACCTATTTACATTCGTAGACACAGTCCTGTGAAATGTTCTTATGCATTTGGTAAAAATAACTCTGTTAATATTTAATCACAAACACCAGAAGTACTTGGCTAATATTTATTCATAAAATGTATTTGGTAAAATATTAAAGACCTGGAAGGTGGGGCTGTTGTGATTAAATTATATGGCTTGGGATATCAAGCTTTAGAATCACTTAAATATTTTGTCTCCTTCCCCCCTTAAATATTTATTGCCATTTTAAAACTATTGACATCTTACATAGAAAAAAGTGATTCTCACATTTTATAACACAGATTTTTATACTCGTAAACAGTGGCACTGGAACTGATCTGCTTCACAGGAAGAAAAGACCTCCCCAGTTATCAATGTAGTACCACACAAAATGAATCATCACTTCCACATTCCTTCACTCAGAGCAGGTTAAATGAGAATGAAAACTATACTCCTTTCTATGAAGTGCCAAGTAAACAATTTGGTTACAAAGTTGTAATCAGCTAATTAAATTTGCTTAAAAAAAAAAAAAAAACACAGCCTTTGTATGCGTAACTACAAGCAGCTATTTCTCTGCAACTCCCCAGACCTCCTACTGTAACACTGGAATACATGGATTTAAGTTAGTCTAGTAATTTCTGTACTCATTAGATTACCATTCATGTATTCTTCTAATCTCTCCTGTGTTTTTTAAAATTAATCTGAAGTACTGCCGGAATGATTTGGTTAATTTCCCTCTAAGTAGCATTCATGAAAGTCTTTTTATTAACAGAAAAGCATTTAAATATTTGGTTTGGAAAATTGTGGATTTTGAATGCACAAGTCAAGCACATACCTTGAGAGGCTATTTCAAAGAGCCAGGCTAAGTCAGTAGGATACTGAAGGACACTCCTTTTAAGGCTGGGATTCAGGAATACAATAGTCTCTGGCTTTTCCACTGAAGATACCACAGAACTTGAGTGTTGGAGGGACCAAGACATAGGCTCAATAGAGTAAGAGTTGTTTGGCTTAATTAAATCAGAACCAAATTACCTTGAACCAGGGTGTCAGGCCAAAACATGACCCAGCAAAGCTATTGAGATGCAGAGAAATTCTCCTGACCCATCCATTAAATTGGTCTCTTAACTGAGAGCAGGGTTGAATTTATAGGTGGAGGTTAAGTGTCCAGCTAAGGGAATTGAGGGTATGTTGAGGCAGGTCCTTTCAACATGTCACTCATAATACTAATATGCCATGAGTCTAAGTAGTTTTGTCAAATGGAAATAGTAAAGCAGAAATCTTGAGCATTTCTTTCTAAATCATATTAACCTATTATTTGCCCATTATTTTCAGAGGGGCCAATGTTGGCTAAGAAAATGTTTAGTCTGCACAGCCCAGGGTCTCATGAATGAATCAACCGTTTAATAGTAACAGCACCACCCACTCAACCGTTAGCCCCAGTCAGACTCCAGTGGAGTTGGTGACACTAAATGTGAGAATAACTCTCAACTATCCAACTGAAGTACCTGGTACATCATACACACTCAATATTCCCTTCCTTTCTCTTTGTTCATTGTGGTTAGTAGCTTGATCCCCTGTATTATAGCACCAGAATTTTCTGGAACTGGAACAGATAACTCAATGGTGTTATGAAAATTCAGACACCCTAGAAGAAGGGTCCTTTTCCATATGAGAAGGCCGCTCCCTTTCCAGAGAGTTCCATATAGAACACCGAAGATGGAAGAGAACATCCTCCCTAGATAGGCCAAACCTTCCCCAGCACGTTGGGACAGATGTTGCTGTTATTTTACCCTCACTTCTCAGCCCTGATAATGAAACAGCCAATCACGTGAAATCCTCTTAGACAGGAATCTTGTAATCACATCCCATCTATCAGAGCTCCATACGTGATGATCTGCAAATGCAAGGAACAAAATTATCTGCCTCTGAGAGGTTTGAGTCCAAAGACTCTTCAACCACAACTAGTATTGAGACGTTAAGAGAACTTACTGCAGAATTCAAAACAGAGTTGTTGACGTTCAGTAGGCTGCTAAAAGATAAAGTTGACAGTTATAAAACCCATCATCTTAACAAAACCAATAGCATTAGCTCTTTTTGTTGAGCTCTTATTATCTTCCAGAAACTGTATACAGTGTGATGCAGAGATTATCTCATTTAGTCCTCAGACGCTTTGAGATGAGTTGTACCATTGTACCCATTTTACAGATGCAGAAACTCAATCTAGATTTATTCCTGGTTCCACAGCTAGTAGGTGATTGATCTAGGTCATAAATTCCTATATGAAGGGAAACATGAAAGAGGCAAGTCCTCAATTAGCCATCAGAAGACCAAAAATATACACATTAGGATAAAAGGCACAAAATAAAATTCCAATTATGTACCTTCTGGTAGCACTATAAGCGGCCATGGGTGGGAGAAAGAATTACAAAACCAAGGGAGATGAGGCCTGGGTTCCAGTCAATTAGATTTCTATAAGATTAGCTTTTTGCTTCTGGGAAAATCACTTAATCAATTTAATCTCTAGAGTTATTAAATGGTCAAATGTTATAAGTATTTAAGAGGGAAGTCATTACTTTTTTTGAAGCCTGATATCACAACTAATGTATTTATGATTTATAAACTGATAGATCACATTATGGTCATACATAGATGTGTACTATGTAAGATGTAGTATGTGTCACACGGTATTGGATAGTAGTAAAAGAAGAAAAAGAAAAGTTACCTACTGTAGGATAATGCTTTTCATAAAATGTGTGCATGAGTTGTATACATTAGATATTGTTATCACCGTTAAACAAATGAAGAGCAGAAACTATGGAAGATAAAATGATGAGTAAAGACTTTGTCCTAAACTGGCTTAGAATCTGGTGGCAGAGCCTGATAAGTACCTAATCCTGCCAAGTTACAACTGATGACCTTTGTAAGCCTTTTAATAGTCTTTTATAATTTAATTTTTTAACATACTTTATTCTATGTGACCCTTAAAATTCTTCAGGTAAGAAAATTAAGTTTGGGAAGTTTAAATTACTTAATAAAACAATCAGGTGTTGAAAGAGAAACTCAAAACACATCCTCTAATATTAAACTCTGAGCCCTTCCCACAGTCCCAAGCTGTCTCATGTCCCATGGTCTCACTCCAAATGGGGAAGCTTCCCTTGTTAAACAAATTCCAAAATTTTATTATTTCTATTTTGAGTAGAGTCACTTGTTTCAGAGCAAGCTAGTGAATAAAGTAAAAAGATTTATATTTCAAGACACTTAAAAGTCTTACACAGTGATTAGAGAGATACAGTACCAACGCATAAGTAGTATGGAAGTAGAGTGATAAAATGGAAGGACAAGAGAGAAACTAGATTAATTTACTGTATTAGTCTGTTCTCACTGCTGCAATAAAGAGATACCCACGAATGGGTAATTCATAAAGGAAAGGAGTTTAATTGACTCATGTTTCCACATCACTGGGTAAGCCTCACAATCAAGGAAGAAGGCAAATGACGAGCAAAGTCACATCTTACATAGCAGCGGACAAGAGAGTGTGTGCAGGGGAACTCTCCTTTATAAAACCATCAGATTTCATGAGACTTATTCACTATCACAAGAACAACATGGGAAAACCCACCCCTGTGATTCAGTTACCACCCACCATGGGAGCTACAATTCAAGGTGAGATTTGGGTGGAGGCAGGGCCAAACCATATTACTAATGATGGATTTACCATCATACAAACCAGTGAACTGATAACATATTGAGGAGAAAGAGAAGGAAACTAGTATTTATAGAATATATTATATGCTAAGTAGATTACATATTCATTCAAAAATATTTACAGAGAAACTATTATGTCAAATACTCTAAAGGCTCTCAATGTGCAATAATAAATGAAAAAAACATAGTTTCTTGTTCTTACATGCATAGTATCTGATCATGGAAAATAGAGATTAAACTAATAATCAAAGAAAGATAATTATCATAAGGGCTATAAGCAAGAAATAATAAAGGGCCTGTAATTTAAATAAATGAGGGAGATTAGAAAGGCTTAACTAAGGAAGTTATATTAATCTGAGAACTGGTTAAAAGGCAGGAATTAACCAGATCAAAAATAATGAGAAGACCTATCCAGATAGAGAACTGCATACCAAAAATTCTGAGGTCAGAAAGAATATTATGTATGCCAGGAATGGAAAGAAAGATGGGAAAGCCAGAACATCAGAAATAAGTGTAGACTAGCACAGGATGAGTTTGGAGAGGCAGGCAGGGCTGGATCTAGCATGGCATTTATTATCTCGCTTAATCAATCTACTAAACAGGTCTTTATGATCTCTGTCTTATAGATGAGGAAACAACGATTGAGAAAAGTTAAATGACTTGTCTGAGTTCACACAGCTGGTCTGTGGCAGAAGGCAGTCTATTAAAAGAAGAATGTATCCTTTGAGGGAATACTCATTCCTTTCCAAATGATTCTTACAAGTGAAGGAGTCTACTAAAACAATAGACCAGCCTTTTTCTGCTGCACAGGAGAAAATTAATCAGAGTGAGTTTGGAAGGTGAAAACAGCAGTCAGAGCCAAGGCTCTGTTTCCTAGTTTCATCCTTAAAGAACATTCTGCTCTACTCCTCTAGGTCTTCAGACATTAGGAGAGGCACAATGCCATTTTGCTCCCTGTAGCTGATGGGAATTCTATCTAGTTCTTCCTTCAGAAGGAGGGAAACTACTTGCAAGCAGATAAAAATTACAATCTCCAAAATCAATTTTATCAGAAACAAAATATTTTTGACTCATTCGGATGGGGAAAGAAATGGTATTTATAGGGTACCTCAAATCCCATCATGTATTTATATTTTAAAATCTCAAGAGTAACTCTTCCTAGGCCTTTTATCTTCATAAGTCAGGCTGGAAAGGGAACACCAGATGAGTTGAAACTGATCTTTATAACCAAAGTCAATGCCAGATGAATACCAATGAAGTTTAACCCACAAATGGTTCTGGCAGCTACTCTTCTAATTTTTATGACATTGATTTAAGCTTATTCATTTTGGTTTTCTTTTCATTTTCACAGAAGGTCCTAATCAAAACCTGAATCCAAAATGTTTTCTTCAGGAAAATAATTTGTAATTATTGCCTCTGGTGTGTCCCTTGAAATTTATTAGCCTAAGATTGAAAAACAGTTGTTTTTTAACATAATATTTAAACTACAAAGAACTGTGGCAAATGAGAAGTCTTTTGAGCCCCCACTCCACTTAACTGAAATACTACACCTCTAGTCTATCCCCCACCTCCACCCCTAACTATCTCCTGGAAGACAATGGGAGCTCATGGGGCCTGGAGAAGAACAGAGAAGACAATGGGAGCTCATAGGACCGGGAGAAGAACAGAGTCATTGTTTGTGCTGTCCTTCTGTGGAGTGAGGAAAGATAATGAGAAATTAGAAGTTCCTCTGAGGAACTTCTGAGAGCTCCATGAACAAGACACTCTGGACGATGTGCTGACACATTTTTATTTAGTTTGGCTTCAGTTTTGGGCTTGGTATCTGTATTAGTCTGTTCTCATGCTGCTAATAAAGACATACCCAAGACTGGGCAATTTATAAAGGAAAAAGGTTTAATGGACTCACAGTTCCACATGTCTGGGGAGGCCTCACAATCATGGCAGAAGGTGAATGAGGAGCAAAGTCACATCTTACATGGCGGCAGGCAAGAGAGCATGTTCAGGGGAACTGCCCTTTTCTAAAACCATCAAATTTCATGAGACTCATTCACTATCACAAGGACAGCACAGGAAAAGCCTGCCCACATGATTGAATTGCCTCGTACCAGGCCCCTCCCATGAAATGTCTCCTCTAGGTCTTCTTACATTAGGAGAGGCACAATGCCATTTTGCTCCCTGTGGCTGATGGGAATTCAACACAGGGGCTGATTATTATAATTCAAGGTGAGATTTGGGTGGGGACACAGAGCCCAACCATATCAATGCCCTAACAAATGTACTTCAGGCTCACAATTACCTCACTTGTATATTTTTTTAGATGCTTACATATTTTGCAAATTACTTCAGTGATGGCCTCTATATCTAAATAGAGTATAGAGTAACAGAGGCTAAATGTCAGTGCTGAAATTTGATCCATTACTGAATAATGCAATATTTTTCCCTGATGAAAGGATACCACTATTTTTATAGAAAGGAGGAAATTAAATACACCTACATATGTCCATTTTCCTATTACTACTTTTAAAAAGTGATACCATATTTTTTCATCATTTTTTAAAAGCTCGATTTTATGACATTTACTCAAACAAGTTCAGTAAATAAATCATCCTAAAGAAACTTATGAAGTGGTTATGTTATACACAGTTTAAAACTTAGAGGGCTAATCTTATTTCATTCATTGATGTAAATCCTAGGATTTTTTAAAATGTGTTATTAAAATATCTAACTTGTCTTATTTTTGTTGAAAAGAAAGTCCAAGTGCTTTGTCAAAATCACACATCCTTTGACAGTTGCCATCACTGAGCTCTCAGTCACAGGCATTGTCATCATCCTGCTTGATGGTGTAGACCTACACAAGCTACAGTGAATAAGGTGGACCAAATATTTCAAGCACAAAAAGCAAGCTATTTTATGGTACCAGCCCTTAAAAACCTAACAAATTCTTGATATGTAAGGCCCAAAATATGAGGTTTCTGTTGTGATTTGCTGAGCACAATTTGAAAACAACTGTGACTGTGTGAGATTCTTGAGGTAGGGCAGTGTCCTAGTGACCCTTGTAGCCCCGGTATGAACATTGTGATTAGCTTATGGAAGACACTAAACAATTTCTGCAGAAATTTGTTGGTTTGTTGCATTCTGAGCATATGAAAATTCAAGGTTTACTGAAGCAAATGGCTTCCCAGACAAGACTATAAGGAACATTTCTGACATCCTCTACAGTCTACTTCTTAAAAAAACGGGGTGGGGGGTGGGGGTGTTATTCTAGTCGCTAGCTGTGCTTGCATAGAAATGGCCATAAATTTCTAGTTATTTCTACCATATAAAAAGAAAGTTAATAAAGGCACTGAGAAATTAGTCTTCCTTAAACATTTAGAATTGTAGAATGTTAAAACTTCAATGGACCTTGGAGAACATCTGGTCTAGTGATTTTCAAATTTTCAGGGGATCCCAAGATGCTACAAGAGTACTTCTGGGACACTTTCAGAAGAGGTCAAACAGGCAGGCCTCTGGACACCCCACTCTGACATGATTTAGCACAACTTTTTTTATGTCTCATATCAGGGTTTCATACACCTTCACTAGAAATATGGTTTTGAGCCAGGTGTGGTGGCACACGGCTATAATCCCAGCCCTTTGGGAAGCTGAGGTGGGTGGATCACTTGAGCCCAGGAGTTTGAGACCAGCCTGGGCAACATAGTGAAATCCAATCTCTACAGAAAATACAAAATTTAGCTGAGCATGGTAGCACATGCCTGTAGTCCCAGCTACTCTGGAGGCTGAGGTGGGTGGACTGCTTGAGCCTGGGAGGTCAAGGCTGCAGTGAGCCAAGATCACACCACTCTACTCCAGCCAGAGTAACAGAACAATACCTTGTCTTAAAAAACAAAAAAGAAGAAGAAAAATAAAAGAAATTTTGGTTTTGAGTACTAAGAACAATGCTTAAAACTTCTAATTCAACCTCATAATTTTATAAATATGGATGTAGACCCCAAACAACCAAGATGTTGTAAGCACAAGAAAGCACAGAAACAAAAATCTAGATATGCTGATTCCCAATCTAATGTACATCCCACAGCACTATTAATAGGGAAGTTTTGGTTCTTAAAACACCTAGTATATAATTGTTACTGTAAGTCTAGGAAATAGAGTAGCAGGAATTTGCAATGTATTAATATTACATTGCTAACAGCTTCTATGCTTGTCACACTAGGCTACTTGCAAAGGAATCCATACCCATTTATTTCCGCATATTGACAACAAAATGTAATGTATTTAGAGAGGATATTTATTTGGATAACAAAAACTAAGCTTCAAGAAATCAAATGTAGCTGTAGTTAACTGGTAAGTGGTAAAGTTAGAGTAAACACAATTCTTCTAACCATTCTATCCAAGACACCATCCATCACAATGCTAGGATAAGGCCTGCTTATCAGTCTCTTGGGCCACTATACTCCACTGTCACTCCTACCAAATAGCAAACAGGATTCAACACATGGGCTAACTGATTGATTGACCATATTATTAAGTATTCTGAGGTTGAATATGGATTTAGCAGAAAGGAGTCAATGACCATGAGCATTATTGGCCTTTGGTACAGGAGGGAGAAATGGAGGCATACTTGTCAAGTCTTCACCACTCCTAATTTAAATGGTCAAAATAGAGAACAGTCCGGAATAGAGAAAAAGGTTGAAACACTGAGACTTAAATCTTGAGCTAGGGCAGGCTAGCTTTCACTTTGAGTCACATATCTGTCAATTTAAGCTTGGGAAGCCCAAGAGGGAAACTAAAGACTCCCAGTGTCATATAAACAGTAAGTACTTCCAGATTTCCCTAGCCTCAAGAGCTCCTTGCTAAAAACAGAAGTGGGCCTGGCTAGAGGAGACTTGACTGTGTGGGAAATGGATGTTAGAAAGGGAAATGAAACCACCCTCATTTCATTCACTGAGGCACAATCAGATAGCTGTATTTTGGCACTGCTGACAGGGGCCAGATTCCACACACTCATTTGAGAAAGCCAGCAAAGCTCACGGAAACACTTTCCCTACAATTTAGCCCCAGCTGTTCAAGCTGAGGCTGCTCTTTAAAGTGAAGCAAACTGGTGAGAAAGCTGAAGTTCAGCAGTTTCAGTTTGTTGGGCCAGAGCTTCTGTGTAATCCCAGCCTACGGATTCGGCTACATTGACCAGATGCTCTGGGCCTCCCAAGCCAGTCTTAGAGGAAGCTCCATAAAAAGGCAACAAGGCTACATGTGCATCAGGTCCAAGTTGAAGTAAAGCAGTCCAGAGGGGACTTCAGGTGCTGGTCCGCCTGTTCTGTCAGCACTGAGTGTGATCTATGCAAAAACTCCAGAGGGCTCAGAAGTCATTTGGATGGCAACAACAGACACTGGGGAGTAGAGGGAAGGAAGGAGGGAGTAGGGCAAGGATTGAAAAACTAATGGGTACTATGCTCAGTACCTGGGAAATGGGATCATTCGTACCCCAAACCTCAGCATTATGCAATATACCCAGGTAATGAACCTGCATATGTACCCACTGAATCTAAAATAAAAGTGAAAAAAAAGTAAAATGAAATTAAAAACTAGTTATTAAAGCAAGATAAAACATTTTTATTGTGGTGGATATTTGGGGTTTTTTTCAGTTTTATAAATTACATCACTTACTTGGAATGCTAACTTCAATCTGGTGGACGTCTCTAAATTATAAACAAATCCAAGACCAATGAAAACAGGCTATTTCACTTATGACCTCTGTTTCATTTCATAGTATTTATTTTACTTCCCAATACCCTCAAACTCTCAAATCAAAAGATCTTTCACAACCACTGACAAATATTTTCATGGAGGTGTTTTTCTTTCCCAAGATTTTTCTGTACCCATCCTATTACCACTGCAACTGGATAAAAGACATCTCTGTGTAGGGGTCTCTGAAATATGCACTATGGCCTCATGTGAATAATTTGCCTTCTGACCTCTCAAGTCACTCTAGCATTATTCATGATGCAGCTTATTCTATATGATTTCTGCAAAGGAGAAAAAGGAGTTGACCAGTATAATCATCACTAGGTATCTCCTTTTTATTTTAAGATATTGACTGAAAAGGGAGACCTTTAATTGAGCTTCAGAAATCTCAACCAACATCCACGAAAGAGGCTGCTATGGCTCATCAGACATTGAACACAATACAGTACGTGTGTGATCCTTATCCTGAGCACTGATGTACAAATGAAACCTCGCTGTTTGAGCCTCTCACGCCTAGTTTCTGTCAGTAATAGAGGTGTCTGGAAGATAAGAGTCTCACCATGAAATGAAAAATACCGTTAGAAATATCCATCTTGACAACAACTAAATGTGTGGACCATGATTGCAAACACTTAGTGAATCACTAAGGAATAAAAGATTTAATTTCCAGGATTGCTTGGTGAGGAGGAGGAAGTTTGCTTTCCACAATGTACAAATCTTGGTGACTCATTTTTCTTCTTACAATTCCCAGATGACAAAGTTCACACAGTAGATGGATAAATTAAATAAAGATCAACTCTAGGTTTTGGAAAGTACAGCTTTTGCAGTCATTGTTAGAGGCCATTCAGAGAGTGTTAAGGCATGAGTAAGCCACTTAGGGCTGTGGTTAGTCCACTGAGATTTATTGCCCAGTTTCCTGACACCAAATGTTAGAAATTCTCACTGGTGACAAGCCTGTGTCACCTTGTTTTCCCTGGAGGCAAATAAAATGCAGAATAATTCTGGATTCCAAGAGGAAATTGTCCATTGTGAATCATGTCTATTCTCTGGAGCATTGAGCATACTCAGGTAAAGATAGATTTGCCTTCCATTTCAAGAGTTTTGAACTGTAGGCATTATTAAGATCTCAGGTCACACATATGAGCAGAGGAAGAGTCATAGAATTCATCCAGGAGAGAAAATAAAAATTCCATTCAACCTTTTTCTCTTTTGTTTTCAAATTTTTAATTATAAATAAAACAGAAAACCACAGAAAATATGTGTATAGTTTAATGAGTTATTATAAGGCCAACATCCTGCAACCACCACCTATATCAAAATGTAGACCTATGTCAGCTACCTAAGAAATCTCATCAGTGTACCTCATCCAAATCTCAAACATCTCCCTCCTCCCAAAAGTAACCACTATCCCAACTTTTATAGCAATCACTTTTTATAGTTTTATCACTTGTGTACATTTCTAGACATCTCTAATTTTATTAATTTTTATCTTATTGGAAAGGCAGGATCAATGTTAGATTCTTTCCCTCTATTTACCCATTTTCAAGACAACGAACTAGTTCTCTTGCATCTTCTGAAGGTAACTAGATTTTTAAAATACCGTTTTCTATTCACACATTTAACTTATTTTATGGATTTGTTCCATTGCAATTATTATCTCTTTTAAAGCTTAAATTGTCCCAATAGGAGGTTCTTAAAATTTATTCATGAATTTCTTTTGACATAACCCCAGGAGTTTTTGATAGCTTCCTAAGCTATATAGTTGAACAAAATGTCTCAGATTCATCTTATACATTTCCTGCCCCAGAACTGGAATTAGTCATTTCTCTAAGTCCTGTTTCTTCTAATGAGAAATATTATTTCAAAGGCACCACGATTTGGATGTTAGGAGTGCCTTTTGCACTAAGTTGCTCATTGTTCCTAAGCCTTTAAGGGGGCAGAGATAGATATACAAACATATATATTTATACATATGAAAGATGTCTTGAGTTCATACTCTTACTTCCAATTTAAATTCAAGAATACAGCCCTTTTCGAATTACATCTGTATCTTTCTTCCACAACAAAAATTCTAATGCTCAAAGATACACAGGAATTACAGAATTAGAAAATCACATAATTACTCATCTTTTCCCATATTAGTTATATAACTGTCTAAGAATAACAATACTATCATCAGTGAAGTTATTGAGAATAGCTTTTAAATATTTTAATATGCTTACCTAATTTGTATCCCTATTTTAATAAACTATTCCTTATATACATTTTATTAAATACTGCTGTTTCATAGATACTTGATCTTTTTTAACCCTCATTTAATCTTAGTTCTACAAGTAACTATGTTTAACACTTATCACCAGTTCTTATGACAATATCTCTGTAGTTATTTTTTATTGTCTGAAGTTCACTCCTTAGTAGATCCCTCAGAAAGTTCTCAAGGGAACAATATTATTTGGGTCATTGTATGCCAGTAATAGTCTGTGTCCTTTATACTTGAAAGTCAGTTTTTCTAGATATAAAAATCTTTGGCTCATATTTTCTTTCTTTGAATTTCTTAAATACATTACTCCATTTTGTTCTGGTATAAAGAATTGCTACCAAAAAAGTCTGATAATAATCTAATTTTCTTTCACTTACAAATCACTTTGATCAATATGCTCAAATGGCCTTTGTTTCCTTTTGTATCAAATTTTGCTAGAACATGTCTTGGCATTTGTTGTTTTGGATGGACTTTCTCAGCTACATATTTCAATATGTAGTTTCAAATCAGTTTTTTATTTCTGGAAAGTTTTCTTGAATTATGGTTTTAGAATTTGTTCTGTTCTCTTGGTTTATTTCTTCAGAAATTCCCATTGTACTTATGTTGGATCATTCCTCATAAGAACTTTTTACTTCTTCATTTCTTTTTTATCTTAAAATTTGTCCATTTTACTTTATATTTCTTTTAAGGAATTATCCATTCTGTTTATTCGGTTTTATGTTTATTCTCTCTTAACTGGTATTTTTTAAATTTCTGATAATTTCCTGAGTTACACCCCCCTCATTGCTGGATATTTTTATTTTTACTTAATTAATCCATATATTGAGCCATTTTCTTAAAGTTTTAGCTTATTTTTATATAACACATTACAGTTTTTGTTTTTTTCCAACCATGTTTTTCTGGTGGTTTTTGGAGGAAAGGAGACAGTTATACATTTCTGCAAGTTCTCATGCAAGATACTTTCCAACTAAACAATCCAACTTCAATCTCAGAGAAATCTCCAACTGCAATGTCTCCTTGTCATCATGCATTCATCTTTTTATTCATTCAGCAAATGTCCAATGAGCACCTACTATATGTGTAGCAATGGGAATCAAATTATTAACAAGATTATTCATGATTAGCAAGAAGAATGATTAATTAGGCAAACATGGTTCAGGCCTTTACAGATTTAAAACCTGATAAGAGTCAGAAATTCAAACACATAATTGTAATAAAGTCCTTGGACAATCAGCTTTTGTGGTCCTCAATCTTTCTCTGCAATAAGACACATGAGAAATAGAGTAGCAATAGTGGTTAACTAGACAGTGATGATTTTTCAGCTCAGAAAACATGTTTCCTTAAGGCAGCACATCAAACACTCATCTATGTGATCCTGATGCAGCCATCTTCCCCATCACCATTCCTGCAGCAAGAGGTGATTCCTATTGAGAATCATTGGTCTGACCCAAGTACCAAAATGCCATTAAATCTAGAGTTACATTAAGAGGCCCATTAAGACATGTGAGAAAATTAGGCACATTTGCATATTTCTTTAATTACGTAGCTCTCTCTATCCTGTTGTACATTTGTATGTATCGCTAGACAAAAGTCTAGGAAAGAAAATTTATTGTCGTTTTCCCAGTCATCCTAATGTCCAGAAAATGTATGGTTTATTAGCTGGATTAGCAACTCAGCTTGACCACTGGAGTCATGATCTATAGCCATCAATCACCTGCACTCTAGCAACATAAATTATTTTTTAAAAAATACAGCTCAGGAATAGCAGGGGGTTGGGGGGAAGGGGAACAAGTAAGAGTAAATAAACACAATGTGTAGAAGTATACCAATCTTTGGGTAGACCTGGTTTTTCTGTTCTTTTAATTGCTTATGGAAACTGTGGACATTTGCTGTCCCAGGTCATCCACCCAGGAAGTACTTTTTAAGAGAGTCATGCCCCATATGGTTGTCTCCATTTTAGAACCAAGAAGGAGAAGAGGAATTCTTCATTTGCTTACTCTCCCAACTACACAGACGTGATGTATTTTTGGGTACTACTTAACATATAGACAAACCCCAAGTCTCACAAAAACGTGAACACATTTGAACTTAGGTGTCTTCCTCTGGCATAAGATTCCCAGCTAGTCTTCAATTTAAATAAATTTGAGGGCAAGTATAAGGAAAGAGGTACATTGTGATCTCCTATAATCAGCTCTGGGAATAGTTCTACATGGTTGTCAGATTTTTAAGTACAACAATACCTGGTTGTGCTTGGTTAAAATTTCTGATTCTTTCCTGAGTTATACCCTCTCATTGCTGGTTATTTTTATTTGTATTTAATTAATCCATGTATTGAGCCATTTTCTTAAAGCTTTAGCTTATTTTGTATAACACATTACAGTTTTTATTTCTTATCATCTTTATTAACATGAAGACTTTTAATGATATACTTCACAGCTAAGGGAGAAAAAATATATAATGTATAGAGTTGCATTTAAGGATGTCAGATCAAGAAAGTGTAAAAACATCGTTAAAAAACAACATAACACCTGTATATCAAATAACATCAAATAATAATCTATATGAATCCCTCATATGAACTTGAGGGAAAAGAAAAACAAGCTAAGTTTTGAGTAATGTTAGAAAGGAAAAACTGAATTGGATCTAAATTCAGATAGGGTAAGAGGATTCTATAGGAGAGAGTCAAAAGGCATGTGTGTGCTGGGGACATGAAGATACAAACCCAGGCCTGAAAGAACAGAAAGATTAGAAAAAGTCGGTTAAGTGTTTGAGGGAAGAAGGTTGTCAGCTGACAGAGAAAGAACAGGGCATTCTCCTATGAATATCCACACTCACTTGCACCTCTCAGAGTATTGCCAAGAAGAGGCCAGAGATTCACGGGCATCCTTTAAATACATACAGAATAGGGAAAGGTAATCAAAATCTTTAAAATGGAAGATCCATAAATATTTTCAGATTTAGAAAAGGGCCAATGGTCCCCAAAACATTAAGAAACCTACTGTAGAAGAACTTATCAAATTACTTTCAGAACATTACTTGCATCATTTAAGAACAATATTAGCATCATTTCAGATTCACCCTACCTCCACACTCTTATTGCCTTAAAAATAAACAAAAATATTCCTTGCTGGCAAGGTGAGTGGAAGTTGGAGAGGTTGTGCAGGGGTGGCAGACATGGGTATTAGCTGGAATTAAAACAGAGATAAAGATTATAGAATTCAAATCCCTGTTCAAGACAACATTTTTAATATGATTAAATTTACTTCAATCAAATGGCTTAGTGTCCCTAATCAATAATTACATATGTGATATTATATCCTTATTTTAACAGGAGCAAAAGAAGAGGTGAAGAAGTAAAAGGATTTTAAAAATTAGAAAACGCTAGCATTAATATCCTGAAAGGGAAAAAAGAGCTTCCCACCAAAGAAGAAATCTTTTGAACACTAAACTTTCCCAGCAATCAGTCCCAATTCCCTTGTTGCAGTTAGCAGAGAAGAAAGGTATGTGAAGACATCAACTTTATGCAATTCACAGAGGATCACTTTTTTTGGTCCAGTTGGGTTTTCAGCATTATTTTTAATAATATTTTAATGATAGTTGGGCTATCATTATTTTTTATTTAGAAATCTTCATTCCATGGGTTTCTTTAATTATTATTCAACTGTAAATCAAGTCCTAATTTGCCCTCACATACCTAATACCAAATTTTCCCAAATTATCCATTGCTTTTAGGCCAGAGCTACATAGTTTTAGCTTACGATTTACTTATAGAACAAAAGGGTTCCTAATAAAGGTAAACATCAAAGGAAACAGAGTCCTGGAGATTCTCTCTGGGGACACCAAGCAGAAGGGTTCAAATAGAGCTTGTGAGGGACAGGCCGGATTGGGAATCAGGCTTCACATCCTTGATCTCTTTACACAAGAGTTAAATAACTGAAGTTTAGGGGTCTCTAAAGAAGGAATCTAGGAATGCAAACGTGAAAAAGCAAAGAGAATAATACACTGCAGGAAAACAAGTTCTCAACACCCTCTTCCCACCCCCCCACCCCGGTCAGAGTGCCTCTGTATAACCCAGGATGGCCTCCCACAAGTAGGGGTGATGTCCAGGACTGGGACTTTGGTAGTGGCATTTCTGCTGTCAGACCTGGGGCTGTCCTCACACATAAGCCTCAGGAGCATTCGTTCAGCTCACCCTGGGAGAAGGCGCATGGAAGAACCAACCAGCATGGCCGCAGCTTCATAATGTGTTCATCTTAAACTCCAACTGAGAGGGAAGAAAAAGCCAGTAGGAGGTGGAGAGAGGGGTATAAAAGTGAGGTTGGAAAAAAGAGAAATGAAAAAGTATAGACCTGGATGAAGTGAACTAGAAGAAAAAGGTGACTGATTAGGGCTGGATTGAGTGAAAACCTGAGCGTTAGAATGCGACTATTAAAATAATGTTTTGTAAGATATATGATGTAGGGATCTGCACAATATAATGATCAACTATAAAAGTAGATTTCAAAATAGTTTGCAGAGCATCAACCTGTTTTTTGCAAATGTGTTTAAACATACATACTTGGTATGTGTTTAGATGTGTGTGAGAGAGAGAGGAAGGAGTAGAAACAAAGGCCAAGAAGACAGAAAGATGTATAATCAAATGGTAGCATGAGTCTGTTTTGCATGATGAGATTATGGGTGATTATCTTCATTTTTAGGCTTCTCTGTATTTCCCAATTTTGTACTATACAACAATAGTTATTAATAAAAACAAGAAAGCTTTGCTACTACTTTTCTGTATTTCTCTCAGCACCCATTCAATAGAAACTGTGATCAAAATTGTTTGCACCAATTGAAGAGAAAGAAAAAAAAGCATGTCTAGTAATCCTAAAATCATTTTTATACACCTGATTCTTGATTCTAAGTCCTCACACATTCCTAATTACAACAAGGAAAATAAACATCATGTAAGAGAACAAACTCAGACTTTTGACAGGGCAACAGTTAAAATTCATGAGGTTATATTTTGCTGTTAATTGGCTATCCACCATTAGAAACTGGCTTTATGATTCAGAGTAGTCACAGCAGGCTCTTGTAGATTGGCTAATGAGCTGTCCACTCACTGGTGAGTCCAGCTATTCATCAAACCCCTGGGTAATTTGAAGGGAGCTCAGGATACCTGCAGCAGTTCAAGTGGAAAATGAAATCTGAGTAGCCTATAAAAGAGAAATGACATCCTGCCCAAGCTGAAACCTTCGGTTCTTTGGGGGTAGATTCATCCAAACTAGTCAAATTGGGCTGTGAAATTAACTAAATGGAAGGTTTATCACTGCTGGTCTAACTTTTGGCAATTTGCCTTCTCTTAAAAAAAAAAAAAGAAAAGAAAAGAAACAGCACTCTGATATCTACCTCAAATCACAAGTCACTGTGGACTACCTTAGAATGCCTTTAGAATCTAGCAAATGATAATGTAAGCTTATTTATGCAGAAAACACAGCATAAAGAGACAGAAACTGAAAAAATATAACAAAAGTTTGTGTGGGAGAGAAAAGGTGTTGAACTAATACAGTACAATAATAAGTTATATGGAAAAACTCCAATAAGAGAGAAATTATTTAAGTAGGTATTAATCTGAAGCCTCACACCCGCATGCCAGTTTTAGATGGCAGGGGGTATAGGACACTAGAGCTTAGCAATGTCAGCCGACTGTCATCCTGTCAAGAATACAAACAGTCACCATGTGAAAATCAATAGCAGTGGGAAAAAGGCTTTCTTGTACATTTATGATGGATAACATAGCCTGGGTGTAATGCACTGAAACAACTAACTTAGATAATGCAGCCTGCTTTGGTCAATGATTTTCAAGCGTTAGTTGGGAACAGCTGCTGGGTAAAGCGTGTATAGTCCTAGGCACTCGACAATGGCCATTTCCCTACATTGAAGAATTAATCTGAAGGGTGTTCCCTGAAAACTTCAGATATGAAAATGGTAAGAAAGATTTTAAAAGACCATCAGTTATGCCGTGTCTAAACCCCATAACCAGAAAAGTGGTTCTTGGGTGCAGATCTTTTTTTTAGAATTGGAGAGCAGCACATAACACTGATAGTAATATGTGCCTCTTACGCAAGGCCCTCAAGCAGATGTTTCAGTGACAAGGTAGATTGGCCCTGTTGTTGAACTATAGAGAAACCGAGATCTCAGAATAGTAATGGCTTTTCCAAACTTCTAGAAGCCTGTGGGAATGCCAGGACTAGGTACTAAAACCAAGTGAGTTGCCCTCGTTTAGTCTAGATATTTCTATTTGAGGCTTCTGTGTTCATTAGAAAAGTGGGAATCTATTGCGGCTAATGAGCCGATTCCTTCAGCAGCCTAGTTTAACTCTTTATAAGACTGAGAAGGATGATTGGAAACCAACAGCTTCCCTGACTTCGCCTGGGATTTCTTCCATCTCCTCTCTGCCATTAGGGCGCTCAGATTGTGGTATCCTATCCAGAGTCTCTTCCCTACCAGGCAATTGGACCCTTCCTTCCATGAAAGAAGTGTGGCATCCAGATCCTGGAGTCTCTGACAGCACCAGAAGCAAAAAGCGTGGGCCCACAGGACAGCCATAGCCTCACACAGGCTCTCATGCCAACTCAGGGTGACTTTAGACAAACCATCCAACCCCTTGTTGGTTCAGTCTCTCATTTGTAAAATGGCAATGTTCTTATCTCCCTCACTAGGTGGTCAGGGAATCAAATGAAATCATGAATATCAAAGTACTTTGAAGAATGTGTTCACTCATAAAATCACAGAATTTTAGAAGGGCCTTAGAGATCATTTATTGCAGTCCCTTATTATAAAGATGAAGAAACAATCCCCAAGTGCTTAAATGACTTGAACAAAGTCAAACAGAAGCGTAACTGTTATACAAGTCAAAGCACAATTATGACAAATGTGTACAGTTCCAACATGAGTATACCTATATTAATAAGTTATTTTTCTATATTCTTAGCACATAAAGAAGACACATTACCTATGGAAATAAAATAATAGCTAGTATGTTTGGGATACATAATGATGACTTATTGCTATTATATTGTAAATGTGATAAAATAATATTATTTATATTTTAAGTTTATATGGCCATCCTGTAGGATTTCAAAAAATAATAAATGAATTAAAATCACCCATAATGTCTCTCTCAGGAAAAATATCAATGTTAGCATTTCGGTAAACACCATTTACCATGAAATTATACTCTACCTACTGTTTTTGTAACTTGTTATTTTAAATGAAAAGAATTTAAGATGCTATCCTGTATAGTCAAACAAAGGAACATCAGTGAAACATGTTAACAATGAGAAATGTTAGAGTAATAGGGTACTTGTTTTCATGAGTAAAGAAAAACCTTCACAAAGATTTTGCTCTAGTCTCCAGGGAACAAAAAAATAAATATAGATAGTTCAAGAACAAAAAAGTAAAAAGTGATTTCTCTAGTTAGTTGAAGGCCATGGATGAATCTTTCCTCCTGTTGTTCCATGCCAAGTCAAGATCTTTTCTATAGGAAGCAACAAAATGAGTTCCTAAGGGAGGTTGTCTGCTATTGTATTTACAACCCATTTCCAAAGCAGCCATTGACTCAGCAGTTCCCATCCTAAGTAGCAGAACTGAGACTGATTTTTTAATACTCATCCTTAACCCTCTGTCCTTCCATCCCGCTTCTAAACTAAAGGTCAGTTTTATGAGAATATATCTTCTATGTTAATGATATTCTTGTGACCTAGAGTTTTTACTCTTCACAAATCCTTCCCCTCAGAGTGAGGGTTCATTCCACTTATACATTCCCTTAAGTGCAGCTTTTCTTGTAGAGTACTGCCTCATTGGCCTGATCTCTGCCTTAAAGAGTAACATTCAAAGGTGACCACATCCCATTGTTTTCTTTAATTTTGAGATGCTAAACTTGGCAGTTCCACATAAGTCACTCAGATCCAATTTGGGTAAAACCAGGCCTACTGCACTAGCTCCGATTTTCAGATATAAACTCACTGGAAACTCAAATGTTATCACTTTGTGTCTAACCACTACCCCAATCACCCAAAAAAAGGAAACCCAAGAAGATTCAAGCAGCTGTTTACTTTTCCTGTTCTTGCCCTAACCTCCAGAAAACTTTGTAAGATACTATCTGAACCACAGAATTTTGTAAGATCCCATTCCCATGTTTAGGCCATTCTGCTATTTCCTTCTTCTTTATTAAAAAAGTCAATTTTCATCATCCCAGAGCCACAGCTGGTGAAGAGGAATAGAGTCCACAATTGCCAGCCTTGAAACCAGGCTACAAAAGTAGCACCTTTGCAACAACGTTTTTTATGGTGACAGGTTGACAGGACATTTTAAAGAATTTGATAAAGAGCCATTTTGCTAATCCGTATGTAAACCAGGCTATGAAATGCCTAAGCAAGGGTCTTAAAGGTTGGTGCTTATTTCATGCCCACCCTCTCATGAACCTCCAGTAAAGGATTGGCATTTCACCACTGGCTTAGCCAGGCACCAGGTCTCCCTTTTCCTGAGATCTGTTCCTACTCTGCATTTTTCCCTACAAAGCTACAGTTGGCCCTAAATGGTCTAATATTCAGAAGTGATTCAGCTTCAGGCAAAACATGAATTTCTGAGAATCTGGAAACAGCCGCATCTTGAATAAAGCAAAACGTTTCCCTTTGTAAGAAAATTATTTCAAAAAATTCAGGAGTCCTCAAGAATGTTAGTCTGTTACTCTTGACCACATATCAAAAACTTCAACTACTTAAATGCCCCTCCTTTTTGGTTGACATGTATTAACACCACTTACACGTGCATCAAATGATAGAAATCCACATTTCAACCATCTTAGTGGTCAATGTAGATCTCTGCGTAATCTATCCAGTGATATAAATACAGTGTAAATGGGAAGTGGATTTTTCTCTGTAAGCCTGACATGTTGGGCCATGGCCAACTCTTGATGCTTAAGCTAAACTCAGTCCAAAAGTACTTTCAACCAATTTGACCACACCTGAGCTGGATTCCTATAGTGCATGCATGTCAACTACATACACAAGACATATAATCCATATTGTCTAATGTATTCAATGTTAAGATATAGTTGGAGGCCAAGTAGTAGAATGAGAGGGACATGGGCTTTGGAAGCAGTCAGAACTAGGATAGAACTGCAGTTCTTCTAATCATTAGCCATAAGAACTTCAGTAAGCCAGTACCAATGAAGCTCAGTTTCCTTATCTGTAAACTGAGAGTAAGGATAATGACATTTCGCAAACATTGTTACATGGATTAGAGACAATGTATATTAAGTACCCAGCATGTCTAGCCTTTGGTAGTTATCATACATATCAAAGACTTCTACAGTTAGCAATAATAGTAATGGTGTGTATTTTACTCTTATCATAGTGTGCATTTCAGTCCACAATTCGATAGAATTAAAGTGTAAAGATCCCTGGGAATCTTCATAAAGAAGTTAGCTTATTCAAGATAAGATGTAAGTTATCTGATTATCTGACTGTTTCCTGGGACCATACTTTGAAAAAGAGAGATAAAAGACTAGGAGTTTCATGGAAGGATAAGAGGGGAGGGAGTGATTGCCCAGGACTTAGAAAAGAAACATTTGACCCTCTCTATCATTATATCCTAGATGATTATACTCACAAAACCGAGAGCTGCTGAGCTGGAGCTAAATCACCCAGCACAGTGTCTGGCACATGGTAAATACTCAATAAAAATGTGTTAGCAAATGAAGTTTTTTTTAATGTTCATGTGACCGTTATCACAGAAAGTCCATAGGTCACTATAGAAGTCATTTTCAAAGTCTAGATAAATTCACGTGAAAGTCTAAAATAGTCCAAGAATTTAAATTTCAGAGATTGTAGAATTTCCCAAAAAAACACTATAATAGTACTTTTTTAAAAAAAAAATAACATTCACCCCTTTCTTTTATAATACGGGACTCTAAGAAAATTAACATACTTTTTCTACATTTTAATATTTCTTTTTTTCTGTATCTTATAGATACTTAAATCTACTTTTTAGGTAAACTTCAAATTTATGAATTAAAAAATAAGAATTTCAACATTTCAACATGAGCATTCAGTTAAAAGCAAGAGTATTATATCAATTGCATGGAAAAGAAATGGTCTCAAAATCACAGATAAAAATTTAACAATCTTAAAAATTGCCTTATACACTTTTCTAGAAATAGAAGTAAATAAAATAAATTATTTTAGATGAAACTACCTTTCCGTAATTTTATTATCTCAGGTAATTTTTTACACTGCCTTTTAGACTAGCACAACTAGAATAGTCACTCAAATGTAAGAATTGAACTATCATAACAACTTAACCATTAGGGGAAAACTTACGAATAAAAAAAGCATTTTCAATCAATCAACTGCAAGCAACACAGAAACTTAACCCAAGCTTTGAACTTTCTAAAGCCAGTATTATCTTGGAGACTTCCAGGGAAAGTACACATTCTAAGGTACAGAAAAGAATCCCAGACCATAGTTTCCTGATCATTGGTTGAGTATTGATGAAAAATAAGATAGCAGGACATGGGACATTATCTTTGATTATACAACACAAATTCAAAACCAAAAACCAAAACAAAAGATTTTCTACTCATGGAAAAAATATCTTAAAATGAGATACACTAAAACAAATGCAGATTGTTGCAAGCATAGCTTTTATCTAATGGTCAGCATTTTCAAAGAAGACATTTTTCAAGATAAAATGTGAATAGGCTTTAGATTTCTGAACTGGGTTTAAATCCCCTTCAGCTTGTCTAAACTCACCTATGTAACCATTTTAGGAAAACTCCAAAGAAAGATCATTCTTACTTGGCCATTTGACATTTGTCTGACTTTATTTTTAATGCTCTAGCCAAGTTCTAGATTTAACTTTATAGAATATCACATATGCTACATTCTGGAAGTATTTATATCTATTATTTATTCTAGAGCCTGCTTTGTTTTAGAAATTTTGGTGATAGTATGTTAAAACACGGCACAAACCATTTTCTTTATCTTTCCTGCTTTATTTAAATGGAGTACGGATGGATCACAGATTTTTCTTTTTCTTTTTGTGCAATTTATCTCACAACTAAATGCTCAATAAACTTTATTAATTAACTGCATACGATTTACAGGCATTCCTACAGAGTGCAATCAATAACACTGATAGTATACAATACCCGAAAAACTTAGAAGCAGCCTCAAAATAAATAGCCGTGCTTGATAATAAATTTTCTAGAAGAAAACAGGCAGAACACCCAGTAACTCCTTTCTTCTGAGGAAATGTGTATTCATGATTACTCACTTTAAATAAAAAAGTTCTAAATTGAAAGAGGTTGCTATCTTGTTACTGACCACTGTATTAACTAACTGGACATAGTTTCAACCTGATTCCCCTGAACTTCCGAGATGCTCTCACAAAATCTAAAGATGCTAGACCAAAAATTCAACATTTTCATTTACAGGCTAAGAAGCCCAGTCAAAGGTTTGTGCCAGCCCGCCACCGCTATATCTCTCACTGCACTTACATATCTACTAACTCAGGCTCATGTTTTTAGAACGTTAACAACATAAAGAGTATAAGATATAAGAAAGTCTGAAAGAAGATTAGGGATACTCAGGAAATTAGTGCCCCAAGGGGAGCCATAATAAAAGCATAAGTTAAAAATATCTCAGAACAGACAGGAAGCTTCTGTAAATCATATGCCAACTATATGCAAATGTGCATGATATGACCTTAGGGAGAATTCTAGAAGAGGTTTCATCACCTGATGTTTCTGTGGCTCCTCATTTCACGGTCTTTAGCTATTAATACCTTTTCATAGATCTATAAAATACATTGACCTTTTAAACCAGATTTTAGTTAAACTTGGGCATACTTGAAGTATCATTTTTAGAAAAATCCAAGAGACCCAAAGTAGTCACAGACTTTCATTTAAAAAAGATGTACTTTATAATAGGAAGATTTTCCAAGATTTATATCCCAAATAATTTTGTAAATTCACTCAACACTGAGTGTCAGGCAGTGTGCTAGGTGCTTTTTATTTCTCGCATTTATATTCTTCATCCTCACAACAGCCCTGGAAGGAGGAGAGGCTATTTTCTCCATTTTACAGATGCAGAAACTACTACGGTTTGGAAAAATTAAGGGGATGGTCCCAGGTCACATAGTTAGCAAGTGATAGAGTCCACATTCCCATCAGCTCTAATGACTCTAGACCCTGTGCTCATTATCACTATCCTATACCACCTCCCAAACACAAAATGGGGCGGGGGTTAGGGGCGGAAACTGAAAGAAAAGTAAATTTTCAGGACTAAGGAACAAAAGACTAGGACTTGACTTCCCAAAGTTTGTTCAAAAGTCTAAAGTTTGTTTTTTACTTTTTAAAAAATGGGTAATATGAGTAATATCACAGGACATCAGATGAAAGGATTTTCCCCACACCATCTTGCTTAATGATATATTAAAAACTAAGAATATGTTAATTCTAAGGTCCCTTTGAGTCTTTAAGTGCGAGGCTGAAGAAAAAGGAACACGAATAGATCAGAACTCCAGCAAATGTTGCGGACACCTTTATTCTTGCAGTCAAAAATGTCTACATTTTATTTTTCTGTTCATAAAAATTCATAATTAAAGTTGCAAAGAGCAGCCTAATCTGTTCCTTCATTTTAGTGCTTCCATACATCACTGGTTCTGCTGACCTAATAAAAAGAGCTCATCGTTCCCATACCAATTGATGTAGCACATCACTGATTAGCTATGTCCATCTTGTGTACAGACTAGGGTTGTATTTAATATATCAACTCCATTAGCTGCTTAATGCCATTTTCAAGATTTAACAAAGCAAATTCAAAAGCTCATTCAACAAACTTCCTGATAATATCATGGTCCCAGTCTTGATTTCCTTTAACTCATTAATCCTTTTGTATTTTTTAATGACTTTTCAAGGTACTCACAAAAGTCAGTGAGGGGCAAGAGAGACCAACAGTGCCAAATCCCCTTTTCACTACTGCACATTTTTCACAGATCATTTCATTAGGAATGACCTCAGTGAATTAAAGCAAGTCAAGGAATAGCCTCAAGATTCCCCCAGCCACCTAAGAACAACCCATTGAAATTGCCCTATCCTCTGAATTAGAGACTTTGCAGTACATGGGGGACAGAAGGGGATTCTCCTTCCTTTTCAAGGCTGTGGGCAGAACAGTCTCTAGTTTAGTTAATAGCATGCCAATACCATCACTTCTGTTCAGGGGGCTGCTGTAATCCCCATGAGAGTCGTGCTGTGTGACATGAAGCCAGCTATTGCTAAGTGAGGTCTAGGGAATAATTAGAAAGCAGGCATTTTGACTTTTAAATATTCTACTGTCTTTAAGTGGTTTAAATAATTCCTAAGTATAAGTGCCACCAGGGAGAGCAGAGTGTCAGCAGCAGAATGGATGTTGTTGTTAACAGACAACAGCTGGAAAGGGACCGTGACAATGCCCCCTGCTTTGCAATACTTTCCTGGTATCTTGCACTACACTAGCTTGGGAGTCTAATAGCACAATATGAGAAACGAGAGCTCATCTATCTACTTGTCAGAGACACTGCAGGCAGCCCACATACAACCCTTCCCAGCTCAAACCAGGCTGAGCTGGACCATGACCTAAAAGGAAGCCTTTCAGGGGTGAGAGGCCTCATAAAAGGTAATTAATCCTTCAGGAGGCACAATCCCCAATGTCACCTGAGCATACAGGAGTAGGAAATTCCACTATTCTAAATTCTTTATATAGATCACACTGAAAGGGGGCTATATCAGAAATTCCAGTAGAAAAATGTTTCTGTAAGGATGCCATAATAATCCTCTGGGGGTTTCAGCTGGATTTTACCCATACTTCTCCATCAAACTGAGACCTCCTTGTGCAATTGAAAGCTTTGAGCTTTTGGGGAGATCTCCTATACTATATATTTCCTGTTGTCCTTTCTGTTTTAAGTCCCACTGTTTCTAGTTAGAATTGTTCTCCTTCCCAAGTCCTGGTATGTATATCCACCCTTAATAGGTCTTTGTGTCTCCTCCTCTCGCATCTGGCCTATATTAGGCTGCCAGATTTATTTCCCAAAGTACATTTTGGTCCTTCCTTCCCTCATTAAAAAAAAAAAAATCAAAAGTCCAAAGTCTAAACTAGTTAGGCTAATTTTAAGGCCCTCCAGAACATGAGCATATGAATCCTTGGCTATGAAGGATGCCATCCCAATGAGTGATATACTTGCTATATGAATTCATAGGATAGTAAAACATTTCCAGATAAGCTGTCAATAATAGTCTTCAAGTATATAAAAAAAAAACTATATGCATTACACATCTGCTCTGTGCCTCTCACTCCACTAAACTCTGTAGCAAGCATCACTCCACCTTTATTTTCCTAGATTTTAATAAACGAGGAAATTGGTTATCTTTTCTAGGTTACCTTAACAGAACTAAGCAGAATTCAAATTTAGATCTTTTTGACTCCTACAGGCAAGTGATATATGTTAAGGAGGTGCCTTGAGCATGTGTAGGGAGCAGATAAAAGATTGATTAGGATGGTTAAATATCATGAAGACATTTTGGGATCATGAAAGAATTAGTGTAGTGGGGTAAAAAGACGGGAAGATTAAAATTACAAGATGCTTTGAATGTCTGACTCAGGAGATTGGACTTTAACCTATGGGTAACAGATGGCTATCAAATAATTTGAAAAAGAGGAATACTAGCATCTTTGTTTTTAATAAAGAAAAATTCCTAAAAGAGTGAAAAGGATGAATTGAAGTGGCAAGTGGTCACAGATAAGGAGCTCTCATACATTGTTGGTAAAAGGTTTTACAGGGGAATATAAAGATGTCTAGGGATGGCTAAGAAAGAAAGAGGTTAAATGGAGACAGATTATTAAGTGGAATTGATACAATTTGGCAGCTGATTAGATATAAGGGAGAAGGAAGAGTGAGGAGTGAAGGACAAAGAGCACTGGTAATTGTCAAACCGGATTATGCAGGAGTACGTAAGAGCCACTAAGGCAGAGAACAAAGAAAAGGAGGACGAGGAAGAGGAGAGACGTCTCTGGGAATATACAGTTTTGAACAAAAGATATGAACAGAAATATGAATCAGGAACTCCTAAGAAAGGTCCAAATGACAGACAAAGGTCCAAGTATGGAGTAGTAGAAATGCCAGCAATAGTCAACGTTTATTAATTGCCTATTTTCTGCCAGACACTGTACAAAACCCCCTAGAAAATCTTTAATCCCTCAAAACCTCCATTTTACAGATAAGGAAACTAAACTTAGAAAGCTTAAGTGACTAACTCAAAAAGGGAATGAAGAGTCCACAGAACAAAGCAATATAAATGGCCTTAGGCACATAAAAGGTAGTCAACATCACTCTAAGTAAATGCAAATAATTGAAATAAGTACCTATTTTTTATCTAAGAAAGTACTAATAATCAAAAAGTTGGAAAGGGTAGAAAAACAGCTCTCATATACATTCTTAGTGGAAACATAACTTGAGACAATTTTGAAGGGCAATTTGGAAATATCTATCAAAATTTTAAATTGCCATTTACTTTCAAGAATTTGTAACAGTGATATAACTGCACATAAAAGTGTGTGTGTGTGTGTGTGTGTGTGTATGGTCATTGCAACACTGTTTATATTTTCAAAGGGTTAAAAAATACATAAATGTCTACTTGAGGACCTCAATAAATAAATTACAGTCCATGATACAAAAAACTACTATGTGGCAGTGAAAAAAAAAAAAAAAAGAGATACATTTAAAGATACCATTTGGCAATACCTCCAAGATGGTAAGTGAAAAAGAAGGAAATGTCAGTGTATATAAATATGCCTCAATTTGTGTTTTCGAGGAGCAGTATGTATTTCATTTTTGAGAATTTCAAATCTACTATAAAAGGCTTATTTTCCATTGCCTTGGCTATGACTGAAGAATTACCCCTAAACTTATGAATTATATGTGTCAATAAATTCCATTGTTTACTTAAAAAGTAAAGAATTTTCTGGACTAGAAGGGAGATTACAAAAGAGAAAGGAATCTATGTAACACCTACCTCAAGTAAGAGATTAAAGTGAAGCTGGGCAGCAAGTTGGTAGTCTGTAACGTCTCTTCAAACTTTGTTAGTCTAACTATAAAATGAGCCTCTCAATCCAGCAATTCCACTTTTAACAATTTATCCAAAGGAAATAACTAAGTAAACACAAAATGATACACAGATAAATAACATAGTGATAAGAGTAAAATGATAAAAGAAATGTGCAAAGGTATTCATCTCAAGTATTCTATTTTTTCATTGGCAAATAAAAATTATATATATTTATCATGTACAACATGTTGTTTTGATATCTATACATTGCGGGACCAGCATTTTATCTAATGCAAACAAAAAAACCTGAAAATAATGTAAATGTTCCAGGAGACTGGAAGGAGCATAGCTTAGCAGTTAAGAGCACAATCTGTGGAGTCTGCTTTCCTGCATTTGAATCTCAGCTCTGTCATCATTAGCTGTGTGACTGTAGGAAACTATTTGACCTCTGTACGCTTCAGTTTTTTCTCCATTTCTCAGTGATGACAATAGCAGAACCTATATCAGGGAGTTGTTATCTAGATTAAATGAGTTAATGTTTGTAAAGTGCCTAGCACATATATGTTTCTTAAATATATAAAATATTTATACATTATAATACAAGGCCGGGCGCAGTGGTTTACGCCTGTAATCCCAGCACTTTGGGAGGGCAAGGCGGGCTGATCATGAGGTAAAGAGATCGAGGCCATGCTGGCCAACATGGTGAAACCCGGCACTACTAAAAATATAAAACTTAGCTGGGTGTGGTGGTGTGCACCTGTAGTCCCAGCTACATGGGAGGCTGAGGTGGGAGAATCACTTGAACCCGTGAGGCAGGGGTTGCAGTGAGCCGAGATCAGGCCACTGCACTCCAGCCTGGGTGACAAGAGTGAGACTCCATCTCAAAAAAATAAACAGATAGATAGAGACATAGATATATATAACAATGTGGTCATTTAAGAGAGTAATGATTTTAAGAAAAGAACATTGATCTATATTTATTAATATAAAATATACTACATATAAACCCCAAGTAGCTTGTGGAGTATGACTCCACTTGTGTTAAATGACGTTTAAGTGTATGTAGGTGTGTGTGCATGCACATGTGTGTATATTCTTGGAGTAAAACAATAAAGCTATTTGGATTTGAGGGAAAATTCAGTGACCTAGATAATGCTATCTACTTCACATTAACTATACCATCTTCAGAGTCTCTACAAAGCCTTCCCCTATCTTCAAGTCTCCTTAATTCTTTTCATCTTTTCTATTTTTTCTCTCTACCTTAGAACTTGAGAGTAGCTGAACTTACTCTTTCTTCAACTGGGGTTTTACACAAAAGAAAGGGAAAAAAAATACAACCTGGAGAATAAGAAAGGGATTTGTGCCAACTGGAATCTCTTCCTAACCATGTAATGTGACAGAGGGAGGATGGAGAACTGAAAACTGAACAATTAGAGACTGAATGCTAGGGGGCATGGTTCACTCCCCAAACGTTCTCTTCCTCTGCAACCCTGTGCTGAGATCTTCTCCAAGCAATCATCCAATCTTTGTGTATTTTCATAACCCTTTAAGTAGACAATGGCTACAACATTTTTAGTCCATCCAATACTTATCCATCAGTGTAAGACAGTTTTTTAATACCTAATATTGAAAAGATCCAAACACAAATAGCCAAAAGTAAAGGAAATGAAGATGAGGAAATGTGATGAGGCCCTACTGAGTGTGAGGTACTTTCACATGGATTATTTCATTGATTTTTCACAAAGTCTTAGGAGATGATCATCCAATCTTCCTTTTTGTAGATAGGCAACAGATGTCTGACTATCGTTGAATAATTTTTCCAAAGATAGGTGGCCAATAATTGGGAGTGCTGAGATTCACACTCAAGCATGTCCATTACAAGGCTCATGTTGTTTTCCTTTCTACTTTCCATTATGCAAGAAACAAAAACCTGGAGTGCAATAACCATTCAAAACACTGTTGACTTATTTCCCCTAACTTTCTACTCATCTAGAGGGATCAGAGCTATGCATGTCCAATGGTCAATGCAAAATGTAAAACCTTCTCATTGAATCCAAACCTTCCCATTGATCACATTCTATTACTAACTAAGCAAACCTGCTTCAGGAAAGTCCTAAGGGGAATGCCATGCAAAGAGAAGTCAAGTTGGCTATCAAGGCTCAAACCCCTAAATTTGTACTCTGCTGCTTGATTTTAAAGAATTCTTAACAAAAATATAGTCCAAAACAGCAACAACTAAATGGATGAGGAAAGATACATATAAAGACAGCCGCTCTTTACTTTCGTCTTCTTTTGGAATGGGAAGTCTAAGGCCATTAGGGAGAATAAATTAAAAAGATCAGAGATATAAAATTAGTAAATAATAAATTTCAGTTAAAATTTTTTACTATATGTGCTGCTGAAGCAATCACAAATTTTATATAAAATTAACAAAAGTTCAACTTCAAAAATCTAGCCTAGGGAAAAATGATATATTTATATCATCCTTATATGTGTAAATTAAATATTTACTGAGCTTCTTTTGTATAAAAATAAGCTTTTGATTTACTCATCTGAACAAAACTAACAGAAGACCTAACATGGAAACAAGGAAGGTCACACATTGAAATATAATCCTACAGAAAGTCACTTATTCAGTTAAACCTTTGGGGTTGTCACAGCATAGCTCAGTTTGGCTAAGCACCCATGTTTCGTATAACTCATGTTTGCTTTTATTTTCAAGGGATCTTCAGCCCTGTAACATTCATTCATGAATTCATTTGTGCAAGAAATATTTATTGCATATCTGGGTCTACATTGCTTTCTGTCATATTCTTTACAGACACACGGACTTCTTAATGGGATTTTATATCTACTGTACATTCTTACTCTTTTCCCCTAGATTTTCCTTATCCCTTCCACTTCATTTCAATGCTTTTGCTGCCTCAATCTCAGTCTCTTTCAGTCTTGAGGACTCACAGTGGGCAAGTTTAGTAGACTGGAATCACAACTGAAGTCATTAGTAGGGGAAAGCAGTGACTGCATTTGCATTAATATTTCTAGAAGAAAGAAGATGGCAGGGCAGAGTACAATTACACATTTTAACCGAATTAAACTGAAAATGCAGTTTAACATTTTAAAACTCTGGCACTCAAAGTTGTTTTCTCTATTGATGAAACTGTAATTATACTATTGGGCAATTTAATTAATTTTGTGTTTTATTACAGAAGTCCACGATTCTGCCTAAATAGAGTTAAATTAATGGAATATAAATCGGTTTGTCACATCTCCAAGAACTTTTGTGAAGGGTGTTTGGCTTTAATTTGTAAAATCCAGTAAAGTCTCTACATGATAAAAATTAATCATCCTTCTCTCATATCATTTCATCTAGAATTCAGGTAAAAATGAATAATTTTATGTCCTCATTAACCACTTTCCATGCAAAATACTAAAATTCTTAGATAAGCATTAAATTATTAGACCACAGAGACAATCCAAGATGTTCATTAAGTTAACTCCTTCTCCTTGGGAAAAAAAAAATCAAGGAAAAATCATGAACAGATCAGAATCGAAAAGTTACTTTGTGGTAAAGGGAATGTTTTATGTAATTACATATGAGTAAGAATGCTCCCAAGACAACAATCGATTTATAAATTTAGTCTAAGGAAAGGAAGGAGTCATTTGCTCCTTCTTAACCTTGCCCCAAAATTCTATTTCCATGCCAGGAGGCATCTTTTCAAGTAGTTGTGTAATGTGATTCCTTCTATCAAGATCATTTCAAACTACTAAATGTGCAGTGTTTTACTCATAATTCCTACTGTACAAAGTTATGGTAAACCCTACTTTTCTTTCTCCCTCTCGTCTTCTCTCTCCTTAAAGGTTATTCTTTCAACAACTCTATTAAGTGATTAACCAAATGCCACAATCATCACTTTATATATGAGAAAACAGACTTCAAGAAACTGAATGACCGAGAGCAGTTTATTGTAGGAGAAATACTGAAGGATATGAAGTCAAAGTCTGGGATTCTCTTCTTAAGTCTCCCTAAAACTAGCTATGTGATCTTGAATTAGTCACTTCATCACTCTTTGGTTCATTTTCTTTAGGAATAAGGATGAGGGAATCAAGTAAATTAACTCCAAATTACTTTTCAGCTCTACATTCTAAGCCTTACTTACCCAAAACTGAGAATCTGTATCAGGGTGTATTAGGAATCTGCATTAGAATGTTTTCTCTATCAATGTGTCAATTCTGATCCAGTATATATTAACCACAGCATGAATCTGTGGATTGTTTCCTTCCCCCACTTAGAAAGAGGTTCTGGAACTGCCTGAGAAAATTCCTCACCTGGTCTTCTTTCCACTAGTCAGTTCCCTAGACCCTAAAGTCAATGATTCCCCATGTCTCTTTGCAACACCATTGTTCATCTTTTCACATCAGTACAGTCCCACAGATTATATAGGAGAAAGTGCAGAATATATGCAATCAGATTAAAACTCAATTGCACTAGCGTTAACATTTTATTTTTTATGGAACAGCACTTATTTTCATAACTTTTGAAATGTATCAGTTCCAGTTAAAATTTTTCTCAAATAATTAAATAAGAACATTTAATACGACATTATTAAGAATTGCTTTGGGAACCTAATCTGGCATCTAACTCTTGAAGGAAGAAAGTGAACCATTCCTGGCCTTGGTTCTTGAAATGAAGAAATTGGGCTGAATTGTTTCTAAATTTTATAGGTCTAACTTTTTTTTTCAATTATTTTAATCAATGGCAACAAAGATGACAGAAATGACAACCTTGGTCTTAAAGAAACACATCAATACACATACATAGCCTGCACTTAGTCTTTGCCAGAAGGCTGAGAAGCAAGGGATAAGTATACAAATATTTTAGGTGAGCCATGACTGAGTACTCCAGTCAAGGAGAACGCTGAGAAAATATAAGTATGAACAATGGGAGAATGCCAGGAACTATATGAGACCAAATAGACCAATGAAATTGTCTTACCTGCCTTCTGAGGCTCCTTTCAAGGGTGTTTTGTTTTGTTTTGTTTATTTAAGAAAAAAACAAGCAAGAATTAGGGCAATGAAAAGCATTCTACCAAAGGAAAAAAAAAGTATGTGACTAGACCCTCTCTTTTCCAACTATGTTAAGAATGTGGGCCTCCAGGCCTAGCTGTCACAGGCACCGTGATTCTTTGCTGCATAGCTTGACAAGTGCCTTCTCCCTCAGTGTACCAATCCTGACCCAGCCACAGATTGCATCTCTGGGTTGTTTTCTTCCCCCATTTAGGAAGAGGCTCAGTGATTGAGAAAATTAAGACTACATAGATGAGAGAAGTAGACATTTATTTCCATTTGTGTCAATTGCCTACTATTGTAAAATGGTTGCACAGCAAAGAGAATTTCTTCAAGGCCACCAGAAATTAAGTGGAAAAGTCAAGAATTAATGCCTCTTCCACAGCTAAAGAGTTTGAAAACACCACTTTACAGTCATTTTAAAATGGGAAGAACCCCAAATTCCTATACAATGTTTTTTAAAACCCTCGTGTCAAGCATAAATATTCAATTGACCTTTGTGGACATTAGGGATTCTTTGTCCTAGATGCCAAGGATAACGTTTGGAAGATACTGTGCCACCATTTTAGAGACCTTTTCTAGGCTGTGGTGGGGAGAGTGGTATAAATGGAAAGTTATAAATCACTGGCAAGGAATAAACTTAAAACACAAATCAAAAGCAAAATGTCTTTCACCATGCTAGACCTTACTCATGGGATAGATATAAAAGGGCAACATGCCTTCAACTATAAGTCTCATAAAGTCAGACATGTGTTTCTTACTGTAGTTAATTGAATATAGCTTTATGGATTTAGATGTACAAAGTTATGGATAATAGAAAAATTCAACTACCTTTGCTTTGGTTTTTAAGCTCAAAATCAAATAGACAAAAAAAAGTTACATTTTCAAGCCTGTCAAATTTCTCTTTCACCATAATTCACTGACCCCTGGTATGTCATGTCTGGTCTGGAAGAGAAGCAGATGTCATTCCAACAAGACCTCTGTTTCCTTAAACCTGCAATTCCATTCATCATTTTTGTCACATGCTGAGCACACAGAGCCACTTGGACCAGACTCAAGGTCCCACAGCCTCTGAATTCTACAGAGTTAGACAGATTATATTGTAAAATTGATGAAATTATTGTAACATTAGAATCAAGAAATAGCGATGAACCATTTACAATATGCATTCATTATTATTTCCAATTCAGTGATCAACAAGGTCATCAGCTACTACCAAGACAAACCAGAACTCTATCTCCCTTACAAACATAGTATTGTTAGGTAAGGTCTTTAGTAACATATTAGGCTTTCACCTTTATGTCGATAGGGAAGCAGTAAAATCTTTTGGCTTTAATTTCTGTTATGGGCAAGATGGAAATAAGCAGACTAGAGTTCTCATTCCAACATGTGTAACCCAAGTAAGACAATTAACTACCCTATGCCTCATATTCACCACTTATCAAATGACTTACCCATGCCTGGCTTTCCTCTCTTCCCATTTCAGAGCAGAGGCTACATCTAGAAAACTGCCTAATGACCTTGCCAGAATTATGTGTACCATTCCAAAGAATTTTCCTTTTCTATAAGGGTCAGGAAATAAATGATTGGCAAGGAAATATCCCCTAGGACACATGGGAAGAAAACCCTGCCATCTCGTATCTGGTTTGAACAAATTATAAGTATGGCAAGGTACATTGTAACAAGTCACTTAATGTTTTATAGGCTAGTGGCTCCAATAGCATCTGATATTGAATATTGGCCCAAATCCTTTTGGAAGAATCAACAAAAAGTGGATGCTGATAAGCAGCAGGCAATTTCCTCCCAACTTGTGTTCACAAACAGCCTATGAGAGTTGAAATTCCAGGCTGGAACATTGCTCAGATTCTGATCCTTTCTGGGAAGTAACATTCTCTCTGGACAGTAATGGCAATGCAGGCCACAAGGCTGTGCAGATGGTGTACAGAAAGAGGGAAGTCTATTCTGATTGTGGGCTGAAATGTCCTGGCTAGGAAATAAAGTTTTACCTTTCACCCTTCTGCTAAAGCTGTAACAGTCCTATTTCCATTAAAAGATCCACTCATTTCCTTTTTCAATGGCACCACAAATGAAAATAGGGCCAGAGTTATGCCCCAAGACACAATATACTGTACCTCAATTTTCTTCATGTATGGAATATCATGACAACTGATTAAAGTCTCAGGATTAGTCTTTTAAAGTGGCCACAAGCTCCTCTTTAATTTAAGCCAATTTATTTTTTTTAGTGCTATGCCACCATTCTGCAAACACAGCTTTAGTCTCCTTTTATTAGATTTATGTATAGGAGAACTGACAAGATAGTGGGTGGAATAATTTATTGATTCGTATGGGAGTCTAACAAAAAATAATGGCATGGCATACCATTGCAAGGTTACCTCTGATAATCTAAGACACAAACATGCAGCCCTCTGGCCCACGATTTATTCTACTGTTAATGATTACCCAAATGAAGAAATGAGTATCATAAATTAGACTTCTAGACTATTTTTAATGTCTTTTGCAATTATCAAAGGAAACATACTTCTTTGAAATCTCTTCATCCATTTTCTGTCTCTGAAACACAACTTACCATGAGCACATAAATATAATGCAGTGGCTCCTAGGAAAGATGACTGTCTAATGTAGTAAGCCCCAAGAATGGAGAAATCTATGATTCACAGAGAGTGTCATATTGACCAATCAGGATGTGGACTCTAGTTTCAATAATGGGATTCCAGTGAGCACTGGGTGCTGGAAAAGTTGACTTACTCTAACTCTACCACAAGCCACCAATGTACCTCTAGAGCCACATTTCTCTTTTTAAAGAGTCTTTTTGCACTTATTGGTAATTTTGAGTATATCATAGAGGAGAAGAGATATGGTGGGGGTCAGAAAGAGGGGCTAGTGAACAATGTATGTCATTAGAAAATCTTCTACATCTAGCTCTGTGAGTGGCCCTAATTTTGACACTTCCCAATCACAATACAAGTCAAATTTACAAATGAACAAAGGGCTTGGAAAAACTGAAACATCCTGTAGAAGGAGAAGCATGATGCACAAAACAGAGGATAAATGCTTTGTCTCAGATCTTGTGGTGGTTAAAATCTGTCTCCCCTCTAAATTCTAAACACCTAAGACATTGAAAATTATCCATTATTTCAACCATATCACAGAGTTCACTGGTAAACTACCAGGTTCCAAAGGCAGTCCACTAACTTTCTCTTTCAAAATTCAATTTGACAGGCCGGGGGCGGTGGCTCACGCCTGTAATCCCAGCACTTTGGGAGGCCGAGGCAGGAGGATCACAAGGTCAGGAGATCGAGACCACGGTAAAACCCCGTCTCTACTAAAAATACAAAAAAATTAGCCGGGTGCGGTGGCGGGCGCCTGTAGTCCCAGCTACTCAGGAGGCTGAGGCAGGAGAATGGCGTGAACCCGGGAGGCAGAGCTTGCAGTGAGCCGTGCCACTGCTCTCCAGCCTGGGCGACAGAGCGAGACTCCATCTCAAAAAAAAAAAAAAAAAAATCAATTTGACAGATTCCTTTTTTAAACTTTCATTTTAAGTTCAGGGGTACAAGTGCAGGTTTGTTACATAGGTGTCATGGGGGGTTGTTGTACAGATTATTTCATCACCCAGATATTATGCCTAGTACCCATTAGTTATTCTTCCTGATCCTCTTCCTCCTCCCACCCTCCACTCTCCAAAAGGCCCCAGTGTGTGTTGAGCTCCTACATGCGTCCACGTGTTCTCATCATTTAGCTCGCAGCACTTATAAGTGCATACATGTGGTATTTGGGTTTCTGCTCCTTAGTTTGCTAAGGAGAAAGACCATTCAACCCAGCAATGCCATTACTGGATATGTGTCCAAAAGAATATAAATCACTCTATTATAAATACACATGCATGCATACGTTCACTGCAGCACTATTCACAATAGCAAAGATGTGGAATCAACCTAAATACCCATCAATGATAGACTGGATAAAGAAAATTTGGTACATATATGTGATGGAATACTCTGCAGCCATAAAAAAATAACAAGATCATGTCCTTTGCAGGGACATGGATGAAGCTGGAAGCCATTATCCTAAGCAAACCAACAACTTTCTTAAAACCATTATGTGTAAAGCATATGTTAGAAGAATTAATCACTTCTGAGATTCAAGAGTACCAATATCATTAGTCCTCAGAGCAACTATAACCTACACAATACAGATATTCCTCTGCTAAGGTAGTTTAATAAATAAAAGATGTTAAGTTTTCTTAAAGCAAATGGTTCTTTACAACTCATGATTAAGAGCATATTTGTAGCCTGGGCGCGGTGGCTCAAGCCTGTAATCCCAGCACTTTGGGAGGCCGAGACGGGCAGATCACGAAGTCAAGAGATCGAGACCATCCTGGCTAACATGGTGAAACCCCGTCTCTACTAAAAAATACAAAAAAAACTAGCCGGGTGAGGTGGTGGGCGCCTGTAGTTCCAGCTACTCAGGAGGCTGAGGCAGGAGAATGGCGTAAACTCGGGAGGCGGAGCTTGCAGTGAGCTGAGATCCGGCCACTGCACTCCAGCCTGGGTGACAGAGTGAGACTCCATCTCAAAAAAAAAAAAGCATATTTGTTCATATACTAAGTTTATAAAACAACCCCACTGCAAAATGCCATGGTTGGAAATAAAAATGCCGTGTTTGGAATATACAGCCACCTTGGCAACAAATTATGCATTTCTATAACATTTTTGGTGTTGGTGCATGTTTGATGTTTGGGTGGGTTTTTGTCTCTTTTCTGCTGATTAAAATATTTATAATGATTTTCAGATGTTCGGTGACTAAGGCAAGATTGCGTGTCAATTGTTTAGCTCATTGGAGAGGGTAATAGTTTTATGATGACAGTTTCTGAATACAGTATAAATACAAATACAAGAATTTCTTTCTTCCTCTCCGCCTTCTTTCCCCTTTTCCCCTCTCCTTCTGATTCTATAAAAAGAAAAAAGTATCTTTGAAAATCAACTTAATGCTTTCTGTCTTTTAGACCATTTTAGTTTCCAAACTGGAGTGAAATTTCTAGTATGTTATTATTAGCTCTGTTCTTGCCAGAGGCCTGAAGACATTATATCCCCGGGGTACATGTTCTGATGAGACTTTTCCCAGAAAAGCAAACTAAGAAGTATACTCATGTTCTGGGCTGTCAGAAGTAGCAATCTGCATTGATGCTTCCTACCAAGAAGGATCCAGTTAATTTTTGTCAATATATTTACAAAAACAGAAAATTGTGAAGTGGCTCTAGTATCAATCCCCAGGACCACCTCACCCTACCCCCACTCTATTTATCAGACACCAACTTCTACAATCCCAAGAAATTTAGGAAAACTAAGATATGTCTTTAGGATGCCCACTAGAAAAACAAGTCAAATATTTGAATTAGAAGCATGGAAAACACTTTCTTTTCCCCTCTTTCCATCACACAACTAAATGACTTTGCCTAGGATCCTAACTAATTGCTTGAATTCTCCACCATGAATAATCTGACCTATTAAACCAACATCACACATTCACAGTTCTACCCCCAAGGCCTTTACATCTCCTTACAAAGGGAGCTGTAAAACATGATAAAGAATCAAGGCTGTCAGTGAGATTCTAGCCTATCAAGGAACCAAGACATTAAGGGAGATAAAAATGCCTTCAGTGGATCTAATCAACCAAAAATGGGAATAGGAGGAATATTTAACAGGTCCATGGTACAGCTATTTAACTGAAGTTTCATCAGTGATGGTAACATATTTAAAGAAAGAGTATTTCAAAAAGACTGGATGGGCTTGTCAGCATAGAAAACTTGGATTCAGTTATTGGATTGGAAAGAAAAGTACTCTAAATAGTGTTTCAGATATTCTTCTCATAAGAAAAGGGCATATCAAAAGGGTATTCTGGTGAGAGTCAGTTTATTTCTGAACATCTATTAACTCTAGAAGCACTGACAAAGTTCCATTTCCGGGCCTGGGACCAAATCAATTTCACCAGGCTGATGCAAGCTGCAGGACATCTGAGTGGCTAATCAGTCAGTTTTCTTCTGTCAGATTTTCCTGTAACTGTGTACTGCCCAACTTTCACTCAAAAATTTCACCAGATTTTTAAGGAAAAGAGTATGGGCTATGTTCCATGAGATATACCATGGTGAACCCTATGCACCCAAGTCCACGAGGACCCTGAATGCCTACTGGAGAAAGGAGCATGAAAAAGAAATGGAAATACTCTTCTTGCCTATGCAGCAACCTTTCATAGCTCATGATCAACCTTTCTCAGTCAGCCATTTGAACACTGAAAAGACTACCATATAATTTATCATCCAAACCAAGATACTTCTGAATATAAGAGGATTTTATATATATATATATAGGCAATGGGCATAAAACAGAACTGTTCCAAGTAAACAGAAGTATTCTCTCACCTTAGTTGTATGGCCTTGGCCACTGAATAATTGTCACACACCCACTCAGACAAAAGACTAATGCTTTTTACTATCAAAAGCCAAAAGCCAAAAGCTTTTGAAAAAGAGCAGTCTCAATTCATTATTCAATAAACAAAATAATGTTCCAAAGACAGAAAAACTTAGGATGACATTGGTATGTTCATCTTCCCAAAATAATTTGTTTAGCTCAAGGTTAGTAAGAAAAAGAAACTCCTACTGCTGCTGATAAAGCCATCTGTGCTTCGGAAGCGGCTGACAGGTGTCTCCAGAAGAAGCAATCAAAAGTCATTAACGATCAAAATCATGACAATTAAATACAAGGATCTATCAGGGTCTTATTATCCAAATTGCAATAAAAAGAATTCAGACACCCGCTCTCTGAAAGACAGAACAGTCACTACTTTCCAAGTCTATTGGCTGCACTCTGTTATCGGGGTTCCTAAACCCTAATTCCTGAGGGATCTGTAAGAAAAATTAATAAGCAAAAGGAACACAGATGATAGTTGAAAAAAAACTAGAGCCCTCAAAATCTTTCAAATGCATATTCTTCCGCAGTGCAGATGTTCATCCAGACCACTTATAACTAAGGAAATATATTCTGGAAAGATTTGGCATTTTCTAAAGTTCAAAGTTGAAAGCACACATTCTATAAATAAATCCACAATGAAGTGCTAAAAGGTTTATTTCTGACTTCTTATTTCACAAACTAGGAACTAGGCATTAAAATATTGGGTCATAAAATGCTTAAAAAGTAGATTACTAGAAACTAATAGAACACATTATTATCTATTGAGCCAATGATGGGTCAAATGGCATTTTGAATTCTTGCGGAGAATATGAATATGACCTTCATGTATACCATTTACAGAAAGCAATTTTATTTACATTTTTAAATCCACATAAAGGTGAAAGATGATACTGCTGCAAAATGGAACATTTAATTTTTTGCCCCAAGGCATAACTAAGCTCTCCCAAGGTCAAATGTAGTACAAGACTGAAATGAAGCCAGACTCTCCTCCCTCATCTCTTACCAGAGGAATTCCACTTTGGGCAAAAGTATCTTGGATCTACTTTTATTTTTCAGAGATAGATAAATTCCTAGATCCAACATAGACTGAATAATTCTATACAACATTGTGAAGGAAGCTTTCTACTTTATCTTTAGATTACACATGCAGAATACAGTGAAACACCTGTGCTAAATTAGTTGGATGTCTGAACCCTTTTGACTGTAAGGTATTAAACTAAGCAGATTTGAAGTTTCTTAGTTTGTATGATTGTGCAAATATTTTACTTCAAAAAGAGCATAGATTTGCATCCCCTTTTAAATCCAGTAAGCTGTCAGCATGGCAGGACTCATTAGATTAAATGCCACAGGAAAGTTAGAGTTTATGCTCTGTATATGTGGTTACCCCCTTAGAAGTGAACTCTGGTCTTCTCTCCCCACCTCCTGCTGCCAAGACACGGCAAATAATTCAAAAAACATGAGTGTGATTTGTTAGGCGAGATACAGATGTTATGCATCATTTTTAAATCTACTACAGATGACTGTGAGGGCTGTACTTAATGTCCCAGTCTCACTTCTTACCTTACCCTGAGGCCCAGGGATCATTTTTCATATTGGTCAGGTCAATAGATGCAGACTTCCTAAACGTTTGTGTCCCACATGCCACGAGCAGAAGCTGCAGTCACAATCATCAGTATCAAGCTTGCATTTCTTAACTTTGTATCCCCATTTGATGGGAAGTCCCTAAAGAATAAAAACTGCATCTAATAAAACTACTTAACTACAGTAGTAGCAACAGCAATTTTATGCACACCCCAGTTCCCCAAATAGGATTGGCCCAAAAGAGGGAGAAAAAAAGAACTCTTAATTAAAATGGAAGGCAACATAGTTATTTCTTTTGAAATATTTTTACAATGAGACTCTCCAACACAAGCATAACATGGGGTAGTGATTAAAAGTCCTGGCTCAATAATAAGACTGCCTGAGATAGAATCTTGCCACCTTACACCAGACACACTCTCAATGCCTCAATTCCCTCATCTATAAAATGGGGTATTATCAACCATACCACTAGCATGAGCATACTAATATGTTAAGAGTAAAGATATTAATATGACCTAATATTAATAGTACATGTCATAGGATCATTAAAAGAAATAAATGGGGAAAAAAAACTCCATGTTAAAGTCCTGGCACAGTGCTTGACTCAGAATATAAACAGAGATATGGAACATTTTGTCCTTTGTAGTAGTCTTTATACCTTCCCCATTTTAATGTCAAATATAAAACAAAATAGTGTTTTTGTGTAGGAACTCTTCTTGGATACCCATGGCAATGCCTTGGAAGGGGGCATATGGTAACCTATACAAGATATTCTTAGCAGCACATGAGAGGGCTAATGTGGCTCTCATTCCACCAAACTGTTTCGACAAGTGCCTCCGGGGAGTTAATGTGTCACACTCAGGTATTCAGCTAGAATGAACTTCAATAGGGAAAAGTCCCCTGGACTTTAAAACCCAGTAGGCTATTATGAGTTTTGATTACACTGTGTGCAAATTTTAAAAGAATCTCAAGTGTTAAAAGTAATCTAAAGCAAATACTACTCACAACTCACAAATTAATATTTAAAATCATATCTTAATAAATGGCCATAGTGTTTGCCACCCGGAATTCAAACATCACAAGGATACACATCTCAATTAGACAATCTATTTATTGAGCCTATTGATGATTTGTCTCTTCATTTCCATAAACATTGGCTAGTTGCTGTAGAAATGTCTTTTTTTTCTTTTTTTTTTTTTTCTTTTTTGAGACTAAGTCTTGCTCTGTCTTCCAGGCTTGAGTGCAGTGGCATAATCTCAGCTCACAGCAACCTCTGCCTCCCAGGTTCAAGCAATTCCCCTGCGTCAACCTCCCGAAGCTGGGACTACAGGTGTGTACCGTCATGCCCAGCTAGTTTTTTGTATTTTAGTAGAGACAGGGTTTCACCATGTTGCCCAGGCTGGTCTCAAACTCCTGAGCTCAAGCAATCTGCCTGCCTCGGCCTCCCAAAGTGCTAGGATTGCAGGCGTGAGTCACCGCACCCAGCCAAAATGTCCATTTTCTTCTGGCTGTAATCACAAAGGTAACTACCCATACTAAATACATATGACTTTCTGGGCAACATTGAGCAACTGTATAACTATCAACTAGCTGAAAGAAGTAAACAAAAAATAGGATGGCCCTAGGATAGAATCAACCCTGCTGTGTCATGTTCATAGGGACAGTGCTGGACGCACATGGGAACCTGGTCCGGAAACTCTTCTCTCTAAAATGTTAGCAAGACATTTTTTCTGTGTTAGTTCATCATTGCATTGTACCAGTCACCTTTCTAAGCTCTTTATAATACATTAAGTCAGTGAATCCTCAATAGTAACTCTATGGCATATTGTCAGCCCCATTTTTCAAGTAAGGAAATTGAGGATTTGAGAAGTTAAGTTTGCCCAAAGTCACAGAATTAAGGATATACTTTGCCATTACCTTCTCTTTTCTCCTAGCCAGGCTGTCACAATGCTGCTTTCCTTAAGAATTGTAGTGAGGGATCTGAGAGAGAGAAAGAGGTCCTGGGATGACTGAAGGGGCCTGTTTTCTCTCCCTTATAGCCAGGTCCTCATTGGAGCCAAGTGAATTCAGTGTTGACACCTGGTTGGGTGCCATGATATTATCCACCTGGCTGGAAGTTTGATGATGGTCTTTGGGAAAATATCAGCCACCTGGAGGCACATTGATTTGCCTTTAAAGCCTCTCACTCTTTTAACCACTTGATCAAGGAACATCAAGAGTGGGGGTGGCGGAATCCATCACTCTGTGCAAATACATCTGGCCACATATTAATGTGAGTCACCCTAATTGTGAAGAATTTCAGTCAAGAATGCAAGGCAGGATTAAACGTCTCAGGTCAAAATCATTCACTTTTCATGCTTCCACACTTCAGAACGTTTATTCAAGAGGTGCAGATCCAAAACTGGTAGCTCAGTTCATATACCAGATCTGCATTTATTTGATAATAGCTAGATATTGTAGCTGCCTCTTCGCTTCAGCTGTTCACAATTCTGTGTTGTTAAACCAAAAGAAATAAGGTTGAAAAGCTAACTCCAGGCACTCATCATTCAATTATATATTTCTTGTGAAAGAGGCAAAAACTCTGCCATGTTCTGCAAAATCTCCACGTCAATAGCAATTAAGTTCCACGTCAAGACCAGAGAAATACTACACTGACCATGCATGAATAACTTCCTTTCATATGCAGTGGCTTGCATCTTTCTCTGCATTTAATTCTATAACACAGTAAATGATGGTGCCCTGGTGAAAGAAACTATTCACAAATAACTGGAAAAAAATATGTGAGTAAAGGTGTTTTTTATATCTTCAATTTCAGAGATTAGTTAGACAGCTCTATTACTAACAGCACAGCTGCTCCAACAACAAATCACAACTCATCATTCTGCAAACAGATTTTAGAATTAAACTTAGGATTAATTATGGAATTTTCACTTAAAATTTCAAAAATATAACAGGTCTCATATAGCCCAGCTAATGCTTTTAAGAGTTTTCCATCAAGTATTAGGCAGCATTAGCAGTGCATGTAGCCAGTTGATAAGTCAGGGCACAGTTTCTGATTTAGAGGAGATGTTAACAGGATAGTGCAGTGATCATTCTTATAAAGAAAAAAAAAGAATATTACTATTCTAGTTATCATTGGAATGAAATGGGGAGGGGAACAGCCTTTTAAAATGTCACCATGATTTTTAACCATATATAATTCTCAGTCCAAGAAGGCAAGAGAAAAAAAAAAAAAAAAGCTTCTTCCCCCCAATATAAATACACAGTAAGGAAAAAAGGAAATCATAGTGGAATGTATGGCATTTTTTAGAGATCCATAAACTACGTAACAGAATAAATGAGAAAATGTAGTTTTAATTTTTGTTCAGAGGAAGAACAAAATAAGGACCTCAAATTGTGCCTATGGAAAACAGGAAGAGATTTGTTTTTAACGATTTACCTTCAAAAAGTCTCATTTTTATTATGTTTGATGCTGAAATCAAAACCTCTTTTCATTTACTTATTCAAAAATACATATAGAATATCAATAATATGTAACTAATATATTGTTATAACTAATATATTGTTGATTATTTTAAGCAAAATAATAAAGCAATGTTAAAGGGGCTTTTTTCTTTCTTAGCCATGACTTCTTTGTGACCCATAGATTTCTTTGTATCTAGTAAGTTAAGAAAATGCATCATTCCTAAAATTTTGATTATGTGCTTAGATGTTACCTTGGACTCTTACAACCAGTTTCAAAGCAGGTCAAGTACATAAAAGAAGGGACAATTCATGATTAGCATATCAGTGTTCATATCACTGCACTAAGACAGACAATAAATTTCCATTACATTGTCAAACTCACTCAAAACAATCAAATATTTCACTGAATCATTTACAACTATCGATTGCACACCAAACCTAACTTTATATTCTTCCTATTTTAAATAGATGCAATATTTTACAAGGACTTCACAAGTAAGAGATTGTGAATGTAAAGCAGTCCATTAATTTTATATAAGCTGTTTTATATACCTATGGGCCTCTCATAACATCCAGTTACAAGGTTACAAGGAGAAGAATCATTTTCTAAAATTCAGTTGAAGAGGTTGGATTGTGCATGACTAAAATTTCAGCTATCATGCCATTGTAGTTCCTCCTTACCAAAATTGCTTTCATTCTGTAGCTGAAAACATTGACATAAACAAGGCAACAGTGCAATGTCAGGTACCAGATTCCTATCAAGGAAATGATACTTTCAAACCCATGTTGGAACAACTTGTATGAAAACAAAAGAATTCTCCACAATTATTTTCCATGGAATCCTCTAAACAGGTAGATAAATAGAAACATATATAACCTTGCTCTGCTTTGTGTATATGTGTATATGTAATCTGTAAATGAAAAAGGCTCCTTAAAACCAGGAAATTTTCTCTAAATCTTTGTCATAATTTTTGTTGCAATAATCTCTTAGAGAAGAAAGTCAGTGCCTCTTTCTTTTAGTCTGTGGTTTTCAATTATATTAAAATTCCTGCCAATTTGTATCTTTATCTTAGCTCTAGAAAGCCCTGTTACACTATGTGTAAATTTATGCATTGTGGTGGGTTAGAGGCAGGGAGGCAGAAAAATGTAGGGCCCTGCAGCTATTTCCAGTCACCTCTTTCTGCTCAGCATCCTGCGTCATACTGCACTTTACCATAGTGTACATTTCCAGTGAGTGGTTAGCCCGGCCTTTTGTTCCTCTAAGTTAGTACAAGCTAATAAATGTCTTTTTCACTTTATTGGGATCTCTCTTTAAAGAGGCTTGACTGTGGGGTCTGGTCTTGGAGAGATAGTCCTTTAGACTTGAGAGAAGTAAATTAAGAGGACAATTCTGTTAATATCAAAGTAGGCTTATTACTTCAATATAAGCACTTCCTTAATTTTCCTTTCTCAGCATGCTATATAAACATAAATAAAAGGGCTCTCCACTGGATGTATGTTACATATATCTCACAGAGTTTAATTACAAAGCCTCTAAAAATGAAGAGGGTGGGAGGAAATGATGCCAACAGATCATGCAGTCCTAGTATTGCGTTGGCTAGCTGTCTCTGACCACAAGGAAACAAAGACACTCAGGTAATCGCAATGTACCATAAAAAGGCTGGGCTCTGAGGAAAAGAAAATCCAAGAGAAGAGGGCAGATATTACTACTTTAATGCCTGGAAGGCTATAATTTTTTATTTTGTTCTCATTAATGTTATTATAAATATGATCATTTTACTGCATTGAAGGAGGAGTTAGGTTATTTTAAAACTGCTACATCCTATCTTCTTTGCAGCGATTGATTCACTGTAATAAGGGAAGGGCGAGCTAGATGAAGACGATGAAGAAGACACACTCACAAATGCACACCACACACACACACACACCTCAGTTAACCCTAAGTACTATGGCATTGCAGGGAACTGTAAAGACACCTGTACAGGAATACAGGTTTCATCCCAGCAGCTGTCCACCGGGGACATCAGGCAACTTCTGAGTGTGAAAAAGACTATGCCAGGGAGGGTGGACTGCGGAAGAAAGGATAAATGAGAATAGGCTTGTAATCCAGCAGACAAGACCTTGGACAGTTCAGTGACCTCGGTGGGTGGAGGTGGGGACTATACCCAGTCCTAGAAAACTAAGGCCGGCTGGCCCTTAAGCTAAAGGCCAGAATCTCTCCAGGGCCTGGTATAATACCTCCAAAGCGTTGCGCCTAAACCTTCTCTTCCTCTCCTATTCAATTTTCGACCGCTCTTTTCACCTTCTGATTCGTTTTCTTCTCGAGGGCTTGCCTTTCTCCGAGCTAACTTATCCTATGGGTTTATGAAGCACTACATGCCAGATCTCTGCTGCTTTAATGCAGCGAGAATTTGCAGAATCGGGTGACAAGAAAAGGATTGACTCCTACGCTAAGGCAAGAGAAACGGACAGAACTTCCCAGCCAACCTTCGCCTTTGACACAGACAACCCCTAGCGCCAACGCTCGGTACTATCCGACCTTATTTCTGGATCAAATCAAGGGTGTGACCGCTGCGGTGGAGGAGCTGGGCGCGCTTTAAGTGACCGCAGTGTCTGCTCTAGGGCGCGCAGACAGCCCCCAGGGGAGTGTGCAACCGCGGCCAGGGCAAAGGGCGAGGGAGGTAGGGCAACGTTGTGTGAGAATGAGTGTTTGGAGAGGTTGTTTGTCGTTGTTTGTTTGTTGTTGCGGTTTGGTAAGTAAAGAGAAACTCCCCCCCCCCGCCCCATCCCGGGTCTAATGATGATAGATTTCACGCTGCATCAGGCCCCACACTGGCGAGCCTAACCACAGAAAATAATGAGGCTGCATCCCCCATTCGTCTGCGTTAAAGGCGAGCCAGGCACTTTCGATAGCAAATATATCGATTTCCCTGCCTGGGCCGTGGTTTGTCCTGCTCCCCGTGAATAATTACTGCGCCTTTAGAAATTCATAATAATTAGGACTCTCCCCACCCCATCCCTCACCCCTGCGCGCCTGGAAGGCGCCTGGGTGATTCCAACCGTGTTCCTCGCCGGGGGAAGAGGGGCAGGAATCGCTTCTCCCCATAGGGTTTTACTCTTGCAAGAAAGTTGGTTGCCTCAGTTTCCTTGTCTGTCAGTTGAGATTACGTTACTAAAGACACTTCTAGCTCTACTTTACAGGCTTCACGTTTCTGTTTCGGAGGAGGGGTAGATTTAAAGAACTGTGAGAGAATGGGAGGCGGGGTAAGGGGAGAAGTCGGGGGAAAGGATTCGCATAAGCTCCGTGGTGATCACGTGACGCTGCAACCACGGGGTGGGGGAATGGAGAGGGGTGCAAGCCAGAGTTTCTGACCTCAGGGCACGGTGGGGACCCAGCGACTGGAGCTAGCTGCCGCCCGAATAACTGGAAAGGGTAGTTGCAACTGGGCCTTGAGGAGGTATCTGCGGAAACTGAGAGTGCTAACTCGACTTTAAGGGCCCAGCCCGAGCTGCAGCGGGGGAGGGAGGTCCTACTGAGGGCACCAGGCGGGGCGGAGCCTGTGGCGCTGGCCGTGGTGCTGAAGAATCGCTCTCCGGGCCCTGGCGTGCCCCAAGCCCTCCTGCGCGCGATCAAATCTTATAGCCTGCCAGGCCTCTCTCCTACCGCTGTCTAGCCCGCTGTCCCAGAAGCACCGAAGCTTGGTGGCGTCGACGAAAAGTTCCCCAGAAACAGCGCTTTGGTGTGGGAACCTGGGGTCCGGACGCGAGAGGGTTGCACCTGCGTTTCCATAAACCTGTCGGGATCGCTCGAGGTCACCTGCGACTGAAAGCAGACAATAAAGCGCGCAGCTGTGGCGGCGGCCACTCCAGCTGGGAAACCCCGGGGCCCGAACACTGCGGCTTTGGTCAGCGGACTGAGTTTCTGAAGGGAGGGTATGACGCCTACGTCGAAAAAAGTTTCTTGTTTCTTGTAGAAGACGAAGGAAAATGGCCTTTTAAAGTCTATGTGTGAGGACGGGGTCTAAGATATAGGGTGGGATATGTGAGCTGGACGCCCTCTCCCTCCGGTGTGGCGAGGACGCGGGCCTCCCCCTGCGCCCTTAGCCGCGGCGGCTAGGATCCTTCGCGTCAGAATCCATTAGGGCGGCGGGGTGATAGCGAGGCGCGACCAGAGGCAGGTTCAGTGGGGACGCGCAGAGCCCCCGCAAGCCAGTTTCTAAGGAAACACTCGGTTTTTCTAAGCAGCAATTTGTCTTATTGTGGGAGAAAGAAACCGTACAAGAAAAGCCTCCCGGTTCTCCATTCTCATGTAGATGAGGCGATGCGCTCTGGCTGCGGCCTGTGTCTCCCCCTCCCCATCGTATTTCCGGCTTGAACGAGTAAAATGCCCTCATTAATTTATAGAAAGAAGGAGCTAGGAAAGCTTTTCGCAAGCCGTGGCCCGAGAGGCGCTACTGTCTTGCTGCTCCGGGGACCCCACCGCTTGCGCTGTCCCAATGCCCTGGCTCCCGACGCCATCTCGCTCTCCACCATCCCGAGTCCCAGACTAGACGCCTAAGGAACTTTCGACAACAGAGGGCACCGGAGCAAGATAATCCGCTCCCCGCCCACGGACCCCCTGCTGGCTCCCACCACCGCAGTCAATAAAATATACTAGGGAAAGCTGTTTACAGAGGAGGTAATTAGGTTTTCATCCTGTAGCAGAAACGTAGCGCGCTCATCGGAAGTTTAAACAACAGCCACCAACCCGCGAGGGCAGACGGCAAACTTGGAAAATGCGCAAACGCGCTATTGGGCGCGTGGAGGGTTTGAAGAAGCCGCCAATATATATCATCTCAATAAAAAGCCGCTCTTGGAAAGCTTGCATAGTAATTGAGACGGGCGCTCTTTTCTGATCTGGGTTGGCATTTCCTCATCTCGAGCTGACAGAGCCAACTCAGGAAATTGCTGGTAATATTCATCTGGGGAGCACTTTCATTAAACGTAATTCATTCGACTTTCACAATAAATTGAGTGACATCCTTACAGCGGAACCTTTTTATCCTTGATTAAGTGCTTGCCAAGCTTTGGTTTCCCACTTTATTGTCACATTCCTTCAAGCAGAGTCGTCAACATGCCAATCTGAGGCAGAAAAATGCGCGCGCTGTATTTACCAAGCTCCGGGAGGGGGTTAGTGCTGACATCCAGAAAAAGAGCTGGTAGGGAACTTGACTAGTGGATAAATCAAGACTGAAACTTCCTGCACACACGCGACGGGACCAGGCAAATAGTGGCTAAGAGAATGCAGAGGGAGGCGAGAGTGCAGACCCGCTTTGAGACTCAGCTGCACCATGAAGCCGCTGACCCGACTGCTCTTGGCTGGCAGGCTCGTCTGCCTTTCCTTAATTAAAACGGCGGGGACTGTTAAGGTTTTAAAATGAGATCTGAAGCCCCTAACGGACATGGTGGCCCAAAAGGAGCTTTCCTGAATCGAATCAAAGCTAGACACTTTTTGTTTTTAAAAAAATCAGAAAGAATCCACACTTCCTAACTTCCCACTTGAGAGGAGGCAAACTTTCAGAGCTTCCATCACTTGCTTTATAGGAGTGCAAGAAGAGTGTTATTCCTCATTCCGGAAATTCCCTTTTGACTCGCAGCCGAATTCTTTGAGTGCTCTTCAGATCCAGGAACTCTAGGCGAAGCTGACAAGCACCTTGGTATCCAGGACTGGGCGGATGGGGAAGGCATCTCTGCCAATGCGTGACTCCCTCTTCCCCACCGCCCCCCTAGTTAACTCCCCACCCCCTATAAAATCAAAGAAGCTCAGAACAGAAAATTTCTTATTCGAAAAAGCAATATCCAAATGCTTTCATCACTCAAATGCCCTTTTGAAAATATTGTCGACGACGGTTATTACCCGGACAATGCTGTCAATTTCTGTAGTCTGCAGAAAATCTTCCCTCAGATAGAAAAGCAGGACATTGGGCACCTATCTCAAAAAAAATCAACCAATTTCCCAGCCACCCTATATATTTTTCACCCAGACAACACTTTCATTAAGAAAGAAATAGCCGTCAACAATTCAAAGCCAAATAGAAATCAACTTCGCACAGAGGAGCCACGAATTTAATGGCTTTCCGAAAAAATACCGCTGAGAAAGTTGGAGCAATCCTGGTTCTCTCCTAACGCTACAGTCAGCTTCCCTAAAGCTATCACTAGAAGGCCTCAGACCTAGATAATCCTTCTAGAAATGGGGCAGAAATGTGGCCCACCCAAGTTCTTCCCACACACTTGGGTGAGCTGCTTTCTTGGTCAATGGAAAGTTGAACATTTCAGGGAAATGCCTAGAATAGTAGCAATTGCTGTGTCCCACAGAGCTCAGGAATACATCTTAAAACTGATGAGTTCTACGGCTGTGATGCTGGGGTAGAGGGCCTTCCAAAAATCGAGTCTGAAGCCTGTATCTATCTAGAAGGCTGGTCTGTAGTAGAAGAGTCAGGAAGTGCAGTAGAATGAGAAACTTTTAGTACTGGCTCCAAGAACTAGCCTTAGTAGGGAACACTTAATAATCACTAATCACTGTCAGGAAATTTATTTTATTTTGTTTATTTTCAGCAATAAGCTCAAACTGAGTAAAATTTTCAGTGAGCAGCTGGCTTAATTTTTGAAGGACAAGAAGTACACATACCTCGTCCAAGGAAAAGACATTGCTGTTCTCTCTCCCTCTGCTTTTCCCCCCACTCCAATATACCTAACAGCCATCTTCATAATGAGAGGAATTCACCCAAATGATCTGGCTTTTAACAGTGTAGAGGTAGTGGTCCCATGGATACATTAATTACTCTCAAAACTCTATTAAACAATTGGTGTAGAATTCACATTTTAAGAATATCCTAAATTTGAGAGAATAGATGGCTCAAAATGTTGTGGCACAAGTTTAGAAAGGATTTTTAATTCCTGCCTATTTTGATTTAAAAAGCAACTTGATTATTAGCAATTTAATTCCCTGCAGAAATGGTGGGGCCTCTTCTCATTAGAATAGAGCTGTGGATGTGTGACTAGTCACAGTAGCATTATACAATGCCTTTTCAGATTCCTTGGACTCAATTTCTGAGTAACTTTTTCATTAGCACGCTCAGAAGGTGCTCATCAGGCTCACCTCTCTAACTGAGAATTACCACAGGTGAGCCCCCAAACAGAATGCCACACCCTGTAGGAGATGCTCTCCTAGTGTCCTGGCCTAGCCTTCTACTTGATCCAATGAGGTTGACTCAAGTTAGAACCCCCATTCTTCACAGCAAGAAATCATATTTTTCTAGCTTATTCAGTATATGCTTCAATAAAGTTAAAATGCTATCATCCTGCCATCCTATTGTATCATACTGAAAATATCCTGGAATTGGTCCAGGACTAATAAGGGAATAAAGATTGCAAAACTTTTTAAATTATTTTTAACAAGCGTTGTTAACCATAGACTTCTCTCCTATTGAATTCAGGCTTTTAAATCTGCAATATATAACATTCAACAGTCTGTAATTTTCTTTACCTTTATGTTTAAAAGTTAGTTTCCCACCCCCATGCATTTATAACTGGAGCTTGTCCTGTGGTGGATTTTGAGTATTCTAGCTAACATGCTTCAGAAGGTAACTCTGTGGGCACATACCTAATTAGCTTCCCATTAAAATACTAAAATAAGCTTCTATTTTGAACTAGGACAGAATTGCCTCTCAAAAAACACAAAAATCCTCAACCTAAAGCATTCAAAGAATCCTGGGCCCAGAAATATACTTTGCAAACATTCACCCAAATACAGGTAGGAAACTGTGGTTTGGTGTGGAGTATTGACCTATTGCAGAGTTTTCATAAGAAATTATTCTCAAATTTGGGAGTATTTAAGGTATTCTCTTTAAACAGAAGCCTAAATATTTCTGTAGGAGATAACTAGACGAGCCTTGCTTCCTGGATTTAATGTAGTGATTACTCCCTGGGAAACATAACTAGGATACCATGGGCTTAAAGGGCAAGGTGCACTGAGATATCAGTAAAGAGGCAAGGCATAAACAGAGTGACACAGGCACTTAACTAGTGGTATCAGCTCACAAAGACAAAAATTATCCATCAAATTTTTCCCTGGCTTATGTCAATTCAGGAGAAAATTAAAATAATGGTTTTGCCACTCTTGCCTTCTTTGAATGTAACTTAAAGCAGCTCCTGACAATCTGTATGCATCTAATGTAGGTTCCTACAAAGGGATAAGATCTTCCAATGTGCAGCTACAAACAAATGATCAATCCAGTTAACTATACCTGGTATTTAATGAAATAGATGAAGAAAGAAGCCTTGATCACTTCTTGATCGGTTCATTGCCCTAGAGTTTTAATCAAGGCTCTCTACTTTATTTGTCTAAAACCATCCTGAAATGACTGTTCAATTCACCCTTTTAAATTCATTTCCATGGTAGAAGTCAGCTTTTTGCTCCTCCAGAAAAACAGCTCAGAATTCTGCTGGCAAATATCCATGGGATTACAATCCCTGGAAATACTGCTTTGGGTCACAGCCATCAGCCTTAGTTTCTGTGGTGCATGTGGTTTCTAATCCCCGACACAAAACTACTTTAGATTGGAGAAAAAAGAATGGACTTCTAAATCGCCTTCTCTATTTTATTGTTCACATTTCGTATTGTTTTGAGTGAAATTGGAAAAATTGTCTCCTTTCTCTGTATTGCCAAAAGGCATTCAGGTAATGAAGTCTGTAACTAAACGGTAATTGAATCAGCATAATTTGCACACTGAATGGTTTTCAAATGCTCCCAGTTTACAATTAAAGGAGAATTAATGCGCTTGTTGTTGAGAACGCATCGCATTAGAATAAATCCAGCACTGTTGTTGTAATGAGTGGAAAACGGTTTAACTGCCAACAAACACATTTAAAATTTAACACAACGTATTGATTTCACTTCTGCTTTTGATAGATTATTTTCCAGACTATCGAAATACTTGCTCCAAGCAATAAACTGCACCAAGCCCTTGCCGTGTGTGTGAGCACAGCCCAAGGACGTAAGAACAGTCCTCAGGTTCAGGTCATGCATAAAGGTATGCAGAGGAAGGGGCAGGCGGGTTACGTTGGTCAAGGGAATCGTTAATATTCCCCGCCCCGCCCCCCCCGCCGTCGCTTTCACTTTGCTTTCCCTCCCCGCATCTCTCAATAAAATATTTCTATATTTCCTTTGGCCAAACTTTCTGCCTTCCATCCATGGTCTCTCAATGTCAGTGGGCTTATTGGACACAGGTGGGGGTGAAAATGATTGAAGATGGGAAATGGAAAGGACACTTTTTGTATTCCGTCTGCGTTACAGCGGGGAAGGCACAGACTTCGGCGACAGAGTCAGAAAGGCTGTTCTTTCGGATTGGCTGCCCTGGCTTTCACCTGTTTACCCCAAGGTGTCCTGTGGGCGAGGACGCTGATGCGCAGCGCCCTCTGGCGTCCGCGGCTGCTACGGTCAGGCGATAAAGGTGCAAAGACAGGCAACATTGAGGGTGCTTGGATTGAAGCTGAAATCGGTTAAATACACATTCACACACACACATATATATACGTACTCACTCACATACACAGAATTCACACAACTCGCAGCTTTGCAGTCACATGCACCAAGGAAACGGCCGAGAAACGCTGTCAATTGTAGGAATGGCAATTCTTCCAGGCTTGTGGGTTCTAGCTAAGGCTCTTGGGATTGAGGGGTACCAATACCACTTCCAATCAGAGGTGTAGCCCCATCAGAGAGTTCGGGCTACTTTAGCGCACCTCACCCCTAGACAGAATCCAGCGAGCCCTCGGTGCACTCCCGCAGCCCAGGATGGGCTATGGGGGTCGGGACACTGAACACAACTTCACCAGCAGGGCACAAGTGTCCCTTACCCCCATTCCCCCATTCCCACCCCAGAAGCCAGACCTGAAATATCGCATTTTTCTTGCCTCAACACAGCACAAACAGCTCTCAATTCACCACAACAAAGGCTTCAACCAGGAACCGAGTTCCAGCAGTGTACAAAGTCCAGCCCCCGGAAAACTCTACTACTGAAGGACACAGACCGCGGCTTTGTTTAGGATTCTCTCCCTGGCGACAAGGCCTACCATTCCCTAATAACGGACTAGTCACTGGAAATGGGATTTAGTTATTTGATGAAAAGGGGAGGTCGAGACGAGAGGAAGGTGGACATGTTTGCTGGAGTATCTCTGAACTAACTCCGATTGCTTGCAGTACTCCTGATAGTTTAACTTATCCTGTCGGGACATTTACAAGTCAAAGAAAGTTAACTGCGCTTCTCTGTGTATCTCATCTCCAAATCGGGGAAGTGGGTGGGTAAATACACTTTTAAACTCACAGACCTGGGCAGATTTGTGCTTTCCACCCCCCAGCTACACCCTTGTTTTAAACTTCCCTTCGTTTAAACTCCGTGCATGAGCTACTGAGAGTTCTTGCCTTCCACTTCTTCTCCTTGCCCTCTACCACATAAAGCGCCCCATCTCACTACCTCCTTGGGTTTAGGGTGTCTTGGGCGCCCTAGCCGCTTTTCAGAATCACGCGCAGGAGACTGGGGGACTGGAGCAGAAAATGGGGATGGGAACCCCGGAAAATTCGCAGGAATCCGGAGACCAGCTTGCCAAAGTTGCTCCAACACAGCTGCTAGGAAGCTGCTCTAGCTGAACTGGGTACGTGTAACCCTTCTCCCGCGTGCCTCCAGTTTCTTTGCCTCCCGGCCGGGGTGGGAATACAAAAGCCCCGAACCCGCCAAGACTTACCAAGTAGACGGTGGGTTGCAGGAGGAGAAGCACGTACCAGCACGCAGCCTGCATTCTCCCGCGTCTCAAACTTCCTTGGCGGTGCCTTCTCTGAGTCTTTGTTCCTTCAAAAACATAGATCCACCTGACATCCACTTTACAGAGCAAGGAGCGCTCTCAGCAGCCTAGATACAAATGAAATTAGACATCCCATGACCACGCGGGCAAGGTTAGGCTTGACGATCAAGCAGGGAAAGGGGGTCTTGGTGGGGAGTGGGGGACCAAAAAAAAGCAGGAGGGAGGGTACGAAAAATTGAAAAGCGAGTAAATCCAGAGCCTGAGACGAGCAAGCGCGCGGTCCGCAGCCAGGCAGGCGGGAGGGCGGACGAGAGGGAGGGTGAGGGGCTCCTTGCGCCCTGCGCTTCTCGGGTGCGAGTTCCCAGGCGGCGGAGCACACTGAGCCGCGTGCAGGCTGGTTCGGAGCCCAGCCTTCTCTGGCAGCGAGACCTGCCCTAGTGTTTGGTGGCCGGGCGGCTTGGACTAAAGGCGGCGGCTGGTTCTTCGCCAGCCCTGGCAGTGCTCACACACGTACACACCAGCAGAGAGAGATAGAGGGAAAAGATAAAGAGAGAGAGAGAGATTGAGCGAGGGGCGCGCGGGTGAAAGGAAAGGGTAGGTAGAACTGACCAGGATTAGGTACTGGGTATCTCAACACATTCGGTGAACTGGGGGTGGGGAAAGAGAATGCAATTTGCATACAGGAAAGCAGGGCTCAGTTTACCCATTCGAGCCCCTGGCACACACAGAGATACACACGAACGCTTACAGTCACGTCTCTAGTACTACTTTTTTCGAGCCAAGAGGCACAGCCCGTCGCTAACTTCTAGAGAGGAAGCCTCCTGCAAGCTGTGAGGGTCACCTGCCAGGCTTGTTCTCTTTCCCAACCAGCGCCCCTCCCTGCCGTCCCTTCCTGGTGCCCACCACCCCGCTCCAAGGTGTCCCCTCCGGGAACAGTGGAGGCGAAGGGTACGTACCGCACAGGACTTGGGGTGAATCCGGCGAGAAGGGACAGCTCCGGGCAGGCTCCATGGAGGAGCTACTCGGGCCTGGCGTCTCCAGCGCCCCGGACGTGCCCTCCCAGGCGCTCCGTCTCCATGCTCGAGCGCAGAGGGGTCCAGCTGCCTCGTCCAGCTTTGGCGGAATCGCCGTCCCAGTGCCCGGGTCGCGCTCAGGATTGGTTCGCGGGAGCCAAGGCTTGGCACAGTTGGATTCACGGTGCAGGAAACTTAAGAGGCAAGAGAGGGAGGGAGCAGTAGAGGAGGAAAGAGAGGAAGACAGAAAGGGAGGGAGAGCAAGAGGGAGGGAGAGAGGGGAATGCGCTGGACTGCTGCACCGGACGGACTGGGACTGCCAGCGCTGGCACCGGGACGAGCAGTCCAGGACTCTCGGCTTCCCACAGCTGCCTGAGGATGGTGGAAATGACTTAAGGGGAGGAGACTGGGCAAGTCCTCTGGACTTGAAGTTGAGAGATAAGACTCTGGCCTTTCGGAAGAAAAGAGAACCACACGGCAGACGAGAGCAGTCCGAGTTTCTGAGGGAGGGGTAGGGTGGCGAGAATCTGGAGCCTGCGGCACACGGAACAGCTGTGCCTCTACCCGCGACGCTGGGAAGCCCAGGAGCCTGTCCCCAGTGGAGTCTCGGGCGCTGTCCCTGGTGCTGCCCGGCCACCCGGGGACGCTCTGGAGCGCGTTGGGTTTCTGGCCGCCGCGGTGGTGGTGGTTTCTCCGCAGAGCCGCGGCTTGGCACGCCTACCTTCCTGACACGGACAATTACTTTGGCACGTGGGTGAATGATTCCTCAAAGACTAATTAGTACCCCATGTAAACAGATCCCGCTCTCAGGCTCTCGCGGGCTGGGCCTACAGGGAGAAGTGGCTCCCGCAGTGTCTTCGGTGGCCGCAGCGCCCCCTTCCTGGGGGGCGTAGGGAAGATCGCAAAGCCCAGGGGAGTGGCGGGAAGAGCGGCAGGGAGTAGCGTAGGGCGGGGAAGGGCGCGGGAGGGTGCAGGGCGCCCCTGCCGGCCTCCAGGGCCTACGCCGGGAGCCTCCGACATGTGGCTGCCGGGCCGGAGGCGGGGGAGCAGCGGACTGCCAGCCATTCAGCTCGAGACAGCCGAGAGGACTGGGCGACCTTGGGCTCTCGAATCCTCGCCACCGGCTGGGCTGAGCGTGAAGAGGGAGGAGGAAAACAGGGGATGCTTCGAACCGTCACCACCTCCCTTACTACTGACACCTCCCACCAGCGTCTCCCAGACCCGGCCTCTGTGCTCCGACTCTGGCTGTCTCTGTCTTTCTCAGTCTCTCACTTACTGTCCCTATTTCTCAGTATCTTTCTCACTCCCTCTATCTGTCTCCTTCTTCTGTCATTCTTGTGGTTCGTGTCTCTGTCCCTCAGCATCTTTCTGCCTTTTTCTGCCTTTCTGTGTGTCTCACTCAGGATTTCTGACTCTAGGTCTCTCTATCTCTGTGCCTCTACCCTGTCCCTGCCATTCCCCCTCAGACCGCATGTGTGTGCGTGTGTGTGTGTTTTCTCCACCCTTCCAGTGCACAACCAACAGAGCCGTTTCACCAGTCTCAGGAGAAAGCCAGGACCAGCTTCTTCTGGTGTTGGTGGGGTTGCCAGTGCTCCTAGAGTTTGCCCAAATTCAGGGCACAAATCAGAGCCCGGAAGAGGGTATCTCTTCCCCAACCTTGCCCATTGCATCTCCAAGCCTGCCCTTCACCAGAGCCTGTCCCGGGGTGATGCACATATCCATATTAATCTGTAGGAATTGTATGGAAATTTATCTCAGGAACTTGAGTTAGTGGCATCAAAATCGAATTGTGATATTTAATGAGTCTGGAGTGTCATTTCCTCAAGTGTGCCTGTGGACACTCTGGCAGGTCTGGGCCTAGATACAATGTATACTCTAGACAAGTGATCCCAGGGCAACCACAGGCTGAATTCCCTTGGGTGATGGAGACCACCCCTCAAACAAGGCGGTGACAATCAGCAGAGCTACCCTGTCCTGTAGCAGAGGCAAGAGGAGCCCCCAGAGACCTTCACCTGGAATCAGATCTCCAAAGACCTCCAAATTAGATCCGCACTGTAGAACATACCTGCCAGCACTTTGAGGCCTACACTCTCCCTTCCAGCTAAAAATAAATCTTTAAAGAGTAAGCTCTTCTAATCTCAAAAGTTCTACTCTGCTGCTGTGACTGCCTGGAATTCATTAGGGCATATGCAGAGTAAGACAATGAAACACCACCTTCCAACTGGGTCTCTGAAAATCCACTTTAGAAAAAATACATATGTACATATAGCATAATTGCAATGTTTTCTTGACTATTTTCACTTACCAGCTATTTCATTTTCTTAAAAACTTTAAACTTTAAAGAAGAAAAATTAAAGTCTTGGGGCACCCATATCTGAGGTCAAATGGTCAAAGTAGGGGCAAAGAAAGCTTTGTCTAATTCCATCCTCTAGGATTCATGAGGCTATCCTAAAATTGATTCCTATTTGTACAGGAGCTCCCAGGTCTCCCAGACTAGAGTGTAGAGCTGGAGCAAATGTTGCCTGCCTCTATCTGGATGCCTAGGTACAATGCTGTCAGAGCTGAACTTCTGTCTGACCTTTGGGAAAATGAGAAAGAATCTGGCTAACTTTTGAATATACCAAGTTCTTTTCTAAACCTTAATTTAAAAACATTCTGCTTCTAGTGCCATTTAGCCTAAAAAAAAATACTGCTTGTGAAATGGAAAGATGATCAGAGACCTTAAAATCTCTGTCTGAATGGGACTGATTATTTAAGAAAAGCACCACAGGCACCTAGTAATGGGAACAGGTTTGATACTTTGTTCTATGACACAGGGTGCCAAAGAGCTTTTTCTGTTAATGACTTGAGATCTTCTGCCCAGACATTTAACCCTCACTGGATCCTACAAGACACTTGGCCTGGGATATAAAACAGTGGCAGATTGTCATTTTTCATATTTCACAGGGGTCTTCATCTCCTATACTACTCAACCGGAAAAGGACACTGAACCACCAAGTAACAGTGAAAAACGTATCATTGTTTCTGCTAAACCACTCCAGTTTTAATAATATAATATTGGGGGAGAGGTGGATAAGAATGGCTCGTTTGCCCTCCTTTTTTTCCTATCATTTGCTTTATAAAGAACAATGGAGCAATAAAAGCATGATTTTCTTACATTCTTCTGTTTAAAGTAGTATCCTACTCTAAAACGCACTGTTAGAATACACGAACAGTCAGCTTCACTGAGCAAGAACAAAAGTGTGATTACCTTAAGAAAAATAGTGTTTGTACCAATTTTTACAGACTTTACTCATGCTGAAAATTCTTTCAGAAATACTGTTTCCAAACTTTGTGTGCAATGCAACTTAATACACATACAAACTTAGTATGAATGATAACCACTGTAAAACACAGCCCTCTGCATCTGCTTTTCCCCATGTCTACCTGGTCCAATCTGAAATGAACAGTACAAAAAATAATATAGACCTTTGTCTCTAAGAAATATGTTTTTAAAGGGTTAAAAATGGGCTGCATCGAAAGAAAATAGTGAAATTAATTTTCCTGAAAGTTAAAACCAGAAGAAATTAAAATTAGAATCTTCTGACATAAACTGATGGTTCTGTTAAATGCAATTATCTATTTTGGTTTGGTTCATTTGTATGATTCTCTGTTTTGGCAGGGGAGAAGGAAGGGAGGGGTTGGAGGTTTGAATTTTCTTGGGGCTGGAGAGAAGAGAGAGATTAACTCTGAGTTCTACAAAACTTTGTCCTAAAATGAACCTGTCTTAAACACCTTAATATTATCATGTTACCCAAAATCCAAGTAAAAACAGAGAACTGTTGTTACAAAGCATCCAGTTGTGGTCTTGCTTAAGCTCTGGGCCAAATTTTATCACTTTGTACATAGTACTGCACTGTACCTAATTTTTTCCTAATAGTGATAGAAAACTTACAAAGACTGTGTCATCTTTCTGCCCTTAATTCAGTATAACCTGTCATTTGCACGTTGTATAGTCCTAGACAAGTGGCTAAATATTCCCCTGGCTTCAGTACCCTCCTCTGTATAATGCATAAGACGATGTTTTAAATGCTTTCTAATTCTAAAATTCCTTTATTCTACCTTTTATGATTAAATGCGGGTTTTAAAAATTTACCTGCTTCCCAAAAAGCAATTGTATACTGCATTATGATTTTCAAAGATATTAACAGTTTTAAAAAATATTCTTTTTTTGGTTCATTTCAAAGATTTTTTAGTCAAGGGTGTTTATAGGTTTGAGCCAAAGAGTTTTTCTGCATTTCCTCCCTGCGCCACCCTCATAACATTTCTTCTAGGTCAGAGGTTGATTCTCTTGTATTCATCATATCACTTTTTCATATAAATTTTTCTGCACATGTTTCTAATGTCACTGATTTATGAGAATCTACACTCAAAGTGGCATCCTTATTATACTTATGAATATTGGTTAGAAAACATCCAAAGCTATTTCCACTACCTTTGCAGAATTCTTAAACGTCACTCAGGACTACTAAAAAGGTCCCTGGACTCTCCACTCCCCCAACATATTTTGCTAGTGGAAAGAAGGATTATTTGCGAGGTGATTTTTACCAGCCTAGAATATTTGGTATTTGAATGTAGTAGAACTTGGTTAAAAACTATGAGGCATGTGTGCTACATTACCTTTACAATTATGCTTTAATAACAAGATCACTGGACTAGAGAGAAAAAATAGCCGTCAAGCTCTGAAGTGAAAAAAACTAAAGGGAATCAAAAAGCTTTACGTAGAAGGCATTTTCTTTTTTAAAGGTAATTTACATGCTCAGCCTTTGTATCCATATTTCATTTATTCTACTAGGTGAAGACAGAGGGTTCTCAAAGGTAGGGTAGTTTTAATTATGCCCAAAAACTTTAAAAAGAGGATGAACATAATAAGAGAAATTAAAGAAAGCCAGCATTTAAAAGGCAGTTGAATGTAAAAGATGGAAAGATTGGGGTCATCGCCCAAAAATCATAATTAAAATTTTAAAAAATATTGTGACTAAGCAAACCTTCACATTATAATCTCATTACAGAAATGCTTTATGATGATTCCTCCAGAGATTATTAATTGACAGTTCCCTAAAGCAGAATCATTAGAGACAAAGAACTTGATAACCAATGTTCTGTTAACAAAGCAAAATACAGTACCGGCTTTCAGCCAGAAAGAACACTGGGACTCTCAACCACATGGGGACGGAAGAAATGATCAGGACAAAGGCTACAAACACTTTGGTTATCAGAAGCTGAAATGAGTCTGTAAATGCATAGTTCATCTCCATAATCTAAAGTACCTGGATATTTTGAAACACACATGTTTGTCCAGCTTTTATCCTGATTTGGCAATATGAATACATCACTCTAAAATAAGATGACTTATACAGGTAGGGAACAAAGAGCTGCTTCAACCCAAAGATCATAGTGTCATAGTAATAACAGCGTTTTGGATTAGACACCTTTTAAATAGGAGATATCGCAGGGACGCAATAAACCTTTCAATCTCTCTTTTTAATATCAAATTAATGAAAACAACTATACTAGAATTTCACCATAATTAACTTCAGGGGTCATGCTATAAAAATCACATAATATTACATTTTTCCTGCTTCTTTTAGTTTCAATAATAAAATGCTTTTGATAAAGTTCAAAGCAAAATAGTCTAACATGAAATTTTGTATTAAGTAGATGGTAATTTCTCAAAGCTCCATAGTTTTCAACAGGGTAATGGCTACCAATTACCAAGTGCCAGGCATACACCAGGAACCATACCCTGTGTTTTGTCTATATCATTCCACTGTATGCCTAGTGAGTCTATTAGCATCAATCAACAATTTAATTTTAAAAAAGAAACTTCCCAGGTTAGATGAGAAGATCTCATTCACACTCATCTCCGTGAAGGCTGACTTGAAAATATGAGAATCACTGGACCATTAATGTATACTCCTTCCTCTGGTAACTGTCTCCACTATTTTAATTTCAGTGTCACTATTCTCTATCCAAGTACTTTAAATAACCAACTAACCATTCCTTCTCAGATTATCCATGCACTAATCTTCCTACATTAAACATTGGTGCTCCTCAGGGTTCCATCAATAACTTTCTTTTCACTCCTACGAGACAATCCTCTCTAGTTCCATGTTTTTATTACATATTAACATCTAGTGACCACCAATTTCATAAAGTCCATTTCTGATCTTTTTCTTGGTCTGAATATCCAGTTGCCATCATGTCCACTTAGATGTGCTAGAGGTACCTAAAATTAATATGCCTAAAACAGAACAAATTATGTCGTTACATTATACATATATCTTGTTAGTTGGTGTCATACACTGTGGAGTTCCCCACTTGTCATGGGATTAAGCTCATGCCCTTTGCCAAAAGATCTCATGGTAGAATGGAGAAGTATACCTCCCCATATATGTGGAGGCTTTCTCTTTTTTTATTCTTTTTCTTTTTTTTCTTTCTTTCTTCCTTCCTTCTTTCCTTCTTTCTTACCTTCCTTCCACTTTCTTTCTTTCTTTCTTTCTTTTCTTTTCTTTTCTTTTATTCTTTCTTTCTTTCTTTCTTTCTTTCTTTCATGTCTTTCTTACTTATTCCTTTCCATCATAATCAGAGCCTTTAGGAGGCATAGCATGTTTCCACTTGCTCCTTCAGCCACCAGGAGAACAGCACACACCATATAGAAGCTGTGTCCTTCAGCCTGGGACCTAAAATGAGAAAACACATGAAGACCAGAGTGTGACCTGGATCTGGAGCATAGTCACCAAGCTGGTCTTCAGTCCGGCAGATCCAAAAGTGAGAAGTAAATGTTTACTCTTTAACTGTTAAGATTTGAGTGTTGTTTTGCAGAATTATCACAGGCAAAGCTGACTAACTGATCCCACTAACATACTGGAAAACTTAAGTACCAGATTTTCTTATGCCTTCTTTTTGGTCCTCCACATCAAACATAAAATTACCAACACCTCTCAATTGTATTTCTAATTATCTCTTATCTCCTCTCTTCTCCGCTCCTGCTCCTGCTCATGACCCAGGCTCATATCATTAGTCATCTGGGCTATGGAAATAGTCTTCTCACTTATCTCCCCTCTTTTCAGCTTCTATTTCCATAAATATATCCTCCTCACTGTTACCTGAATGATGGAGCTAAAACCAAAATGTCCCCACATCAGACACTTGTTTAAATCTCCTCATAAACTCTCCACTGCTTACAGAATCAAGCCCAGCTCCCTAGCTCAGCACAGAAGACCCCCTGTGAGCTGGCCTCTGTCCACTCCATTTTTTTCCCTCCCACCTGGCCCCTCCTCAACTACTTGGTTCACATTCATCAGTTACCTGTCCTTAGAGCTTCTAACATACAACTATATGTTTCAACATGGAGCCTCTGCACCTTCTTTCCTTTGCTTTGACACCTCTCAATTCAATCTCCAGGTAAACTCCTCATCTTCCTACAACCTCTGCTCAAAGATCACCTCTCATCCTCTCCACTTTTCTCAGGGACTTGTTCACTAAAACATTTTCTTACTCATTTGCACCATGCTGTTTATACATGTGTCTTCTCTACTGGACAGCAACATTCAGTTTTGCACCCCCAGCATTACCTTGAACTAGATTGAGCTGAATGTTCAATCATGCTCAGAAAGCTCATTGTCCAGAAAACAGCCTCATGTACCCCACAGCAGGAGAGCGTATCAGAGCCTCTGGAGCAGCAAGTCCTCATCTAGGAAGTTCTCAGAGAATGCATAGTTGGAGAAAGTTTTCGGGCAAACACCAGCCAAGTGAAATGAGCAAAAGGAACAGTACTAGAGTGGGAAATTTTGGCCAGAAATCACAAGCTCTTTCATCCCAAACATCCTCAGAGACTCTGCTCAGAATCATAAACTGAACGAAAAATTTGGGCTGAATGAGTTACTCAGGACTGATTCATTAACCTCCTCATGTCCAGAGCCAAGTATGTGGTGATACCAAAAAGACCCCAATGTCCCTAAATTCTAGCTCACTCCGCACAGGTACACCCCAAATCCGATCTCACAGTTCAGTTGCTTCACCACTCATTAGCATCTTACCCAACAGTTTGTTACAACCAGACCTCACCTTATCACTCTACCTTCAGGACCAGATGAAACAGGGAAAGGAGATGGAGGGAGAAGAGTTAGAGAAAGCACTGTGCATGCTATTATCATAACTACCACCAACTCTGGACCTGGGAAATGGAGTTAGCCATCCCCAGAGAAAAACAACACTAGGCCTTGGAGTCCTGGGCTTTTGAATTAACCTTACCAATAACTATTTAACAAAACCACTCTTTCCAGGTGTCTTTGCTACACCTGTGACAGTTTCCTCTTGTCTCCTGTGCTGGTTTTTCCTACTAACCACTCCCAGGCTGACAATTTGCCCTCCAGCCCACCCCTTTGGTTTAAAACTACAGGCTAATATCTCCATCTGCCAGAGGGAATCTTCATTCAAATGCCTGCCATTCTTTGATGCAAAATGTTCGGTGGTAAACTAGACAATACCCCCAACACCATACTCCACCCCAACCCCCGACACACATCTTCCTATTCACAGCTCCCAAGACTTCATTTGTGGCACTGAAACTTTCTACGTACCTTTACACCTCAGAATTAATCTGGTTATTTTTGTGTTCATCTCACAGACCAGTCAGGCACATTGTCTCCTCAAGCCTTCCTTCAGAACATCTCTTGCATCCACCTCCTTGCCACCACCCTGGACAAGGCTTCATCATCTCATATGTGGACATCTCATATGTGGTCTTATAACTGGTTTTCCAATTCCTAACTAGTTTGCCAACTCTCACTAATCTCACTTCTATGAGCACTATAGTGATAAGGACTATAATGGTACAAAGGTCTTATCCATCTTTGTACCCCCAACGCTTAGTGTGATGCCTACTGCACAGTAGATGCCCAATAAATGTTTACTTGATGAGTGGATCAGTTCCTTATACTACCCATAGATTATTGCTTACACAACATATTTGCCATGTTACTGCCTGGCACACACACATAAAATCTCCTCTTACCTTCCCATGTCTAGAACGGAATTATTTTTTATGTATTCATTAATTTTTTCCAAGAAATTATTTATTCAAGAGAATTCTCACTCAAAAATATGGTAGGTAAAATACAGAAACTCAAAGCTTCACTGGTTGAATCTAGGGTAAAATGTTTATGTCCATACCTACAGCCTTTCCCACCTTGCCTCCTTTCCTCTCTCTCATCCCCAAGCAAACCTAGAGTTAGAAACTAAGATACCCTAAGACAGAAATTCCCAAACCTTAGTTTGCTTAATTTCCACCTGGAGGGTTAATTAAAATGCACATTATCAGGCCCTACTTTAGATTAGGATTTACTAGTCTGGGCTTTGATCTTTAAAAGGATGCATTTTAACAAGCATCCAGGTGATCTGATGAAGGTTGTCAGAAGAATAGACTTTGAGAAACCTTATCCTAGCAGGTGATAGATTGGAATTTAAAAACTCCATCTCACAGAATGACATTTGAACCCCTTGTGGCAGAAATTAAGGTCTGTCAAAGTCTGCTATTTATCCCACCCATCAAGATTTAATAACATGGATACATTAATTAGTTTGATTCAATCATCCCATGATGTATACATACATTTGTCCTTTGGTATCCACAGGGAATTGGTTCTAGGACCACCCCTCCACAAAGTCCATGGGAGTTCAGGTCCCTTATATAAAATGGTATAGTATTTGCATATAACCCATGCACATTTTCCTGTGTACTTCAAATCATCTGTACTTACAATATCTAATATAATGTATTATTTTTATTGTTATATTGTTACAATAAAAATTATGTATTATTTTATATTGTTGTATTATTAATTTTTTTCCAAATATTTTCAATTCTCTTTGGGTTGAATCCATAGATGCAAACCCCATGGATATGGAGGGTCAACAATATCATAAAGTCATGTTGTACTCTAAAAATATATACAATTATTATTTGTTAATTAAAAACAAAATACATTTTTAAAAAAGATTTGCTTCAGTTTATTGCCCTATTGCCCTCAATCATATTAATATCCGGCTTGATTCATGTCTTAAGTTCTTTCTTTCTTAGTTTGTTTGTTTGTTGTTTGTTTCTTTCTTTCTTTCTTTCTTTCTTTTTCAGAGTCTCACTCTGTCTCCCAGGGTGGAGTGCAGTGGCATTATCTTGGCTCACTGCAACCTCCACCTCCTGGGTTCAAGCAATTCTCCTGTCTCAGCCTTTTGAGTAGCTGAGACTACAGGCCCGTGCCATGAGGCCCAGCTAATTTTTTTCTATTTTTAGTAGAGACGGGGTTTCACCATATTGGTCAGGCTGGTCTCAAACTCCTGACCTCAGGTGATCCACCCACCTCAGCCTCCCAAAGTGCTGGGATTACAGGTGTGAGCCACTGCGCCCAGCCCTTATATTCTTTCTTATACAGCTTCCCCCTAACTAGAATGCTCTTCTCCATCCACTTCCTCTTCCTTTGTACATCTCCAAATCCAACCGTTATTCATCATCTGGAACAAGGCCTTCCTCACTGAAGCTTTCCCCCATCCGTACAACCATCCATTCATTCAATGTAAATTTATTGAATGAGCAGCAGTTCTAGGTACTGTGGATATATCACTGAACCAAAAAAAACACAAATCCTAGTCCTCAGAGAGTACATATTCTAGTGCATAAAGACCAACAAACAAACTTTAATGTAAGATAAAATATGTAGTAAGTTAGATGGCAGTAAGTTCTGTGGAGAAAATAAAGAAGGGAAGAGAGAGAGAATGGCAGGAGTAAAATGCAGAAGCAATTTTAAGTGGAGTGGTTGAGGATAGTGACAACTGAATAAAGATAGAAGGAGGTGAGGAAGTAGACCGTGTGGATATTTGGAGTAAAAACTTTTCAAGTACAGGGAAGATCAGGTGAAAAAACGCTGAGGCAAGAGTACACCTTGGGCATTAGAGGGACAGCAAGAATGCCAGTTTGTCTGGGGAGTAACAGACAAATTTCTGGTGAGCTAGGAAGAAGTGACAAAGAGTTGATGTCAGAGGTGACAGATTGAGCAGCAGCTGAAGGGCACTGGAAGGACTCAGTTTCACAAGTCCTTGCAGGATACCTTTACACTGAGCAGAGAAGCATGTCCTGACCCACATTTTAACCACAGTGTTATACATCCTATGTCAACAACAGTCTGAAGCAGTGCAAGACCAGCAGTTAGGAGGTTATTGTAATAGTCCAAACAAGAGGTGATGTTGACTTCATGACATGGATTGCAGCAGAGGTTGTGAGAAATGAACCAGTTCTGGATATATTTTAAAGGGACAGATGACACAAGTTGCTGACAGATTGAATATGGAATGTGAAAGATACTATTGTCTCCAAGGTTTTTGCCCTGAACACCTGAGAGAATGGAAGTCACCATTAATATGAGGAAGATTATGTAAGAAGAACGTAGGCAGAGGAAGAGGAGGGATCAACAGCTCAGTTTGAGGCATGTTAAGTTTGAGATGTACATTGGACATGCATGTGGAGCTATTGAGTATTATGAGTTAGGATTCAGGGTAAATGTCTGTGCTGGAAACATAAATTTGGGTATTATCAGCATATAGATGGTGTTTAAAGACATGAGTTCATCAAGGAAATCAATGTAGAAAAAGGAGAAAAGAGCCCTAGAGCTCTTAAATGTTAAACAGTTGGTGTGGGTGAGTGGGGAGGACCCCGAAAAAGAGACTGAGAACAAGCACACACTGATGCAGGCAGAGACCAAGAAAGAGAAGTTAGCAATGGAATCAAATGCTTCGATAAGTCAAGTAAGATTAAAAAAAAAAAAAAAAAGACCATTTAATTTAAAAATATGGACATCTTTCCTGACCATGACAAGAGTAGTTTCAGTGAATAAATAAAGGGAGAGCTAGAATGGAGTGGATTCAAGAGAAAAATGTAAGGAGAGAGGTGTACAGACAGTGAATGTGGATCATTCTTTCAGGATGTTACTTTTATCCTACTTAATTTTCTTCTCCCTCAGTCTCTGTAACATCTAGGACCAATCTGCTTTCCTGGGCATTTTTATCATCACCCTCAGTGATAATTTTTAATTGTGTTTATGTCTTCTTTCCAGCTAATTCGGAAGCTCTTATTGGAAAGAATCAGTATCTCCTTTCACATCTGCAACATTCCTCTCAGTGCTTTGCACAATTCTGTGCCCTTAATGAGTGTATTAGTCTGTTCTCACATTGCTATAAAGAACTATCTGAGACTGGGTAATTTATAAAGAAAAGAGTTTTAACTGACTCACCGTTCCATAGGCTGTACAAGAAGCATGGCTGAGGAGGCCTCAGGAAACTTACAATCATGGTGGAAGGCAAAGGGGAAGTAGGCATGTCTTACATGGCTGGAGAAGGAGGAAGAGAGAGAAGAGGGAGGTGCTACACACTTTTAAACAACCAGGTCTTGTGATAACTGACTCACTATCACGAAAATAGCAAGGGGAGAGTCTGCCACCATGATCGAATCGCCTCCCACCAGGCCCCTCCTCCAATATTGGAGATTACAGTTTGAACATGAGATGTGGGCAGGGACACAAATCCAAACCATATCAATGAATATCCAAAAATACATGCATGACAAACCAAATAAATATTTCTCCAATGACTTTCTCTGTCCCTTTTCCTAGCTTTTAACTACTTCAAGCAACTTGTAGATTAAATTTCTGTTTTTCAATTTGACTTTTAAGTACCTTCATAAAATGGCCCTCCCCAAAATTTGTCTTTTAGTATTTTCTTATATAGCCCTCTGCTTTAGTCGGGATATTTTGTTGACTTTACTGAAAAGTGTCTGCTTATTTTCACATATTATTTTAACTATGATACTATCTTTTGAAAATTCTTCATTCAATCCAAGGGCCTTTGTCCTCTTAGAAACTAATCAAAGAAGAGCTGTGGTCCCATATTTGGAATGCTTATTGCTTTAATATGTAGCTATCCCAGATTTTAGGTATCATATCTATGTCAACTCATGAGGTATTTCCTGTGCTGTCTGTTGCACTCCATAATTCTACTTTTATATTTGTTCCACTTAAAAAAAAAATCCTAGACCAAGCTTAGCATTTTTGGTTTTCTGTTTCTCCTATTCATTAACTAGCACTTTCAGGATCAATGAAAAATCAAATGAGAAATAAAGTATTACTACATGTAAAGGCTTTTAATTAAGGGTTCATACATGATAGAATGAATAAATAAATGATGGATGGATGGATGGATGGAAATGGCTTTTACATTGTACAGTTATCTGATACAGCGTACATTATCCTGTTTAATCTACACAAGAGCTGTCATATGTTGGTAGCATACATTTAACAGATAATAAAATAGTTTTAAAAAGGTTAACCTTCCCAAAGTTTTTCCAGGACACTGGAACCTAAACTTCCTAATTGAGTTCTAGATTCCAAATCCAATTCCAAAACTACTAAAATCCAGTTATTTTCTCTTTCCACCATGGTCGCTTGCTGGAAATAAATAAATAAGTAAAATCACTGGAATCCTAAATCGAAATTGTTTTCAAAGCATGTTCATTTAGAATTGATGAGATTTTGCTGAATCTGTTTTCCAGTGAAATTGTAATTCTAAAATTATATTCTTTTCCTCCTCAATAACAAACTTACAGTCTCACAACCGGTTTGATTACTTAACAAAATATCAGCACAGCAAAGTACATAGCTCTTTAGCAACTTTCTTTCCTTTTGATTCTGTACCTCTACAAAGCTTTGTCAAACTACCACTGACTCAAACAGTAATGGTACACAAGCTAGAAATGTACTCTGGGAATACATTTTCTCTTTGGAGCGAACGTCTTTCTGCCACATGTTCATTCTCTTAGATTTCTGATCTTAAGAGCACAAAACAAAGAATGGTTTATTAATCAAATGTTTTCTTGAGCCTATTTGAACTCCATATCTTAGATATATTTTAAAAGATGTTCTACTTACTTCCTTAGTGTGGAAACTCTTGTGAATTTTGAAAGCTTTCCTAACCGTCTTAGATCATTGAGATACCATTCAAGATCTGAGTGAATAATTTACTAGCAGGTATCCCCAACATGATTGAATCCTTCAAGTTAACAATAAAAATCTGACAATCTCATTTGCTTTATTTTTGGTTATGGGCTCTAAGGAAAAAGAAAACTAAGAAAGAAGAGTTATATGACAACATATGATGCTATAAAGGAAATATATTCTCTAGTTAAGACAGCTACTCAGCATCCCAAGTGCCCTCAGTGTATAGCTTATACCCTAAAGGCATCTGTCCTAAAACTTGAAGTTGTGTTGAGATTTTCAGAGAAATTATGTACAAAACCAAAGTGCTATTTTTTATAATTATCTTTGATAAAGGAATATAAAGTTGGGATAATTTAACTTAAAGGTAACCATATATTAGTAAATAAATTTCTTATTTTATATAACACTAAATGCTTTTTGGTTGTTTTCATGGTGAATTGTGAATCTATAATGTAGAGGTTTTGGATTTTAAAAGCTTCTATAATTCAAAATAAAATGAATTATATTAGACTCATGTTAATTTTGTGGGAATGATCTTCCTATTGAGTAAGATGTTAAGATACTTTAGACTTTGTATCTTGAGACTATGTATTTCTATATTTTAAGTCCCAGGTTCACTACTTCTATCTTGCCTCTTAAGCTTCAGAATTAATGAATGAGACAGAAACTCTCCATATATTGCAGAGGAATGTAACAAATAAGCAGATTGAAAAACTAGGTATATGCTTTCTTTTATCATTTCTAAAAAAAAGAATAAAAATATAATTAATTAACCTTGCATACTATCCTCTCTTTTGCCAAACCTTAATTAGGTTCTGGGAAGTGGATACCCTTCAATGAAAATGAACAAAAATAGCCCTCGATGAAACGATTATAAAATGAGTTTTCTCATTGAGGAGTAAAGATGAGACATGAAAATATGAGCTTCTGCAGCAGGCATTTTTCATTCTTTTTTACAATATGAGCAAATGGAGGATGAAGAAACAGCCTTCACCTTTCATATGCTCTACTATGCTCCAAGATTTACAGTAACCCTTTAAGATAAAAAAATAAAAAATAAAAATAACAAACCTGCACAAAATAGGAAATTGTCAGTCACTAGGAAGGTGACTATCAAGTATATTTTCCTGTGGTGCTTTACAACGAGCTCATGACTGTTAACCAGACTAAGACCATGACTTTGAGGAGCAACAAAATTTGAAAATGGGAGCTTCCAAACAAAAGGATGTTGTTTCCCCAGTATAATTTGTTTTGAAGTTATTGCCTAGTAAGCACTGCATAAATTCTATTTCACTCATGACAAAACTGCACTTGGATTTTTACTAAGCAAAGCCATAGTCAGAAGAGAAAGAAATCTGATCATATGCATCGTTTCTAATGCAAAAATTCACACTCTTCCTGATTCCGACAATGATGTGATTTGTAAAGGGCGCGAATTGCGGTCAATTATTACAGTCCTTCGGCGCCACCTAGTGTTTGCCACATAATAGTATGCCCCAGTTCACCTATGAAACCAAACCAACAATAGTCATACATACCAAATAAAAGGAAACAAGGAAACCTCAAGGTTTAATTTTGACATCTCATAGTCAAAGTGTTTTCCATTGTTTTATTTTATTACTCTTAAATTGCTTAAAAGCCTTTGCCGCTTTTGTTGAACTAAGTCTTTTACATGTTTGGGTTCATACCATTGATAAATGCCTAATTGCCATTGTTCCCTGGAAAATCAGAGTAACTATAAGGTTAACCCTGTTTTTATAAAAGGTACGTTATTTCATAGTCGATTCATTTTAGAGTAAAATACCTACACATATAAGAAGCAGCAAAGCAACATGAAAATAAAGGTGACCATTGAATATCTAATTTTTGTGAGCTGACAAAATTGGTTGAGCACACTCTCAAGTTACTCTTGTTGGAAATAGTGGTCTCAAAAGAATGTTAAGGTGGGTGTCTGCCACTTCCCCATAACCTCATTACCAAATTATAATAAAAGCATGTCTCAGACCAGATGATGAAACATATATATGGACATTTATTAAATAAACATAAAATAGCAAGCAAGTAAAAAAACTGTTCATACAATCTATCTTGAACTAAATAAAGTCTCAGCTGTATTCTTTTTAGTCCTGTTACAAATAAAGTTTCGGTGCCACAAAAGAAATAGCACTCAAATATAAAATTTTCTTTTTTTCTTCTCAGAAGGGCAATTTACTTCTCTAGAAGGGTGCGCCCTCACAGAGGGAGCAATGGTGAGCACACGCCTGGACGAGGGAGGGGAAGGAATTCTTATTCCTGAGGCACGTCACCCCTGCTGCTGTGTCATTCCCCCATTGGCTAGGGTTAGGCCGCACAGGCTAAACTATTTCCGATTGGCTGATTTAAAGAGAGTGACGGGGTGATGGTTTGGCTGGAAAAATGGTTATGGCAGAGCAGGACATCGGAATGAGTCAGGGTGGAGCAGGTGATCAAAAAAGGTTGCTTTTTGAGGAAGTTAAGTTTAAAAGTAGAAGGCAAAGAATTGGACATACTGACATATTGATTCTTTGAAGAGAAATTTAGAACTCATATCCAACAGTGCTCAAATAACTACCTTACATGAGAGCTTCACTACAGGCAGGTGTAGCAAATCCTTGAAACAAAATTTTGTTATATTGTAATCAGCATCAGGAAACCAGAAATTATCCTAAACGAATGGCTGGACACAGGAACACTTACGGGTAAAGATTTAGGCACTATCCCTATGGATGAAAGCTACAGGCCTCTAATTTTATTTTATAATTACTGAAGTTAGTTTGTCACAGGGAGGAAATATATTGTTAAAAAGTGATCCACTTCCGCCGGGTGCGGTGGCTCACGCCTGTAATCCCAGCACTTTGGGAGGCCGAGGCGGGCAGATCACAAGGTCAAGAGTTCAAGACCCGCCTGGCCAATGTGGTGAAACCCCGTTTCTACTAAAAATGCAAAAATTAGCCGGGCGTGGTGGCACACGCCTGTAATCCCAGCTACTTGGAAGGCTGAGGCAGGAAACTTGCTTGAACCAGGGAGGTGGAGGTTGCAGTGAGCCAAGATCATGCCACTGCACTCTAGCCTGGGCAACACAGTGAGAATCTGTCTCAAAAAAAAAAGACCTGGCACAGTGGCTCATGTCTGTAATCCCAGCACTTTGGGAGGCCGAGGCGGGCAGATCACGACCTCAGGAGATCGAGACAATCCCGGTTCATACAGTGAAACCCCGTCTCTACTAAAAATATAAAAAAATTAGCCAGGCGTGGTGGCAGGCACTTGTAGTCCCAGCTACTCGGGAGGCTGAGGCAGGAGAATGGTGTGAACCTGGGATTGCAGTGAGCGGAGATTGCACCACTGCATTCCAGCCTGGGTGACAGAACTACTGCATGACACTGACTGAGGAAACATGTACCCCTTTGTTCTTGAACACACATGAGAATGAGATCTTCTACATGCATGCCTTCAGAAAATGTATTATTCTTGTTCTGATTTACTCTCTCTCAGATCTCTATCAAAGTAATTCAACAACTAGAAAAATGTCTTTGTTTCTAGATAAGAAGTGCTAGAATTGGGTCAGATAAAGAGCATTGTCTAGGGAAATAGAATTGCAGTCTGGATCTTTCAAATCCAGATACACAGCAGGTTAATAACTAGTTTAGACTGCTCATGGAAAAGCCAACATTACTGTGCAACTTTCATGTTGTACTTGTCAGGAGGAAGGAGGAAACTCACCATTTAGGCCTGAATGGCTTTTTTTTTTTTTTCTATTTCAAGCCAAGTTAATAAATGAAGAAGAATCCACATTCCCTATAAAGCTTTTTCAATCTCTTCATTTACAAAGTGTGAATGGTAGCATAAATGTAACAAGAGGAATTGTGGTATTGCCTTGTATTCAATTCTCAAATAAATATTTCAAAAGAGACCAAAGAAAATTGACAATACAGGCATATCTCAGAGAGATTGCGAGTTCAGTTCCAGCCTATCACAATAAAGCAAATCCTACAGACTTTTTGATTTCCCAATGCATGTAAAAGTTATGTTTGTGCTACACTGTAGTCTATTAAGGGTATAATGATAGTATGTCTAAAAAGGCAATATACATACCTTAATTTTAAAATAGTCATTTGCTTAAAATATGCTAACAATCTTCTGAGTTTTCAGCCAGTCATAATCTTTTTGCTGGTGGAGGGTTTTGCCTCGATTTTAATGGTGGCTTACTGATCAGGATGGTGGTTCCTCCAGGTCTGACTGGCAGATCATACCTGTGACTGTGGCAATTTCTCAAAATAAGACAACAGCAAAGTTTGCACAGTGATTGACTCTTTCACAAAAGATAGAACACAATGCTATTTGATAGCATTTTACTCATGGTAGACTTCCTTCAAAACTGGAGTCAATCCTCCCAAACTCTGCTGCTGCCTTATCAGCTAAGTTTAATGACATATTCTAAATCTTGTGTTGTCATTTCAACAATGTTCATAACCACTTCACCAGAAGTAGATTCTATCTCTAGAAACCACTTTCTCTGTTCACCCATAAGAAGCAAGTCCTCATCTGCTCTAATTTTATTATGAAATTGCAGCAATTCAGTCACATCTCTGGGCTCTACTTCTAATTCTAGTTTTCTTGCTATTTCTACCACATCTGAAGTGACTTCCTCCACTGAAGTCTTGAACACTTCAAAGTCATCCATGAGGGCTGGAATCAACTTTTTCCAAACTCCTATTGATGTTGATACTTTAACCTCCTCCCATGAAACACAGATGTTCTTGGTGGCATCTGGAATGGTAAATCCTTTTCAGAAGGTTTTCGATTTACTTTGCCCAGATTCATCAGAGGAACTATGAATGGCAGCTATAGCATTATAAAATGTATTTTTAAAACAATTAGACTTGAAAGTCAAAATTACTTCTTGATCCATGGGCTACAGAATGGATGGTGTATTAGCAGGCATGAAAACAACATTAACCTTGGACATCTCCATCAAAGCTCTTGGGTTACTAGGTACATTGTCAACGAGCAGTGATATCTGGAAAGTGATCCTTTTTGCTGAGCAGTAGGTCTCAATAGTTGGCTTTAAATATTCAGTAAACCATGTCGTAAACAGATGTAAACAGATGTGCTGTCATCCGGGCTGTGTTGTTTTAGCACAGGAAGATATTTACCATAATTCTTATGGCACCCACAATTTTCAGAATGGTAAATAAGAATTGGTTTCAACTTAAGTTCATCACTTCATTAGCCTCGAAGAAGAGAGTTAGCCTGTCCTTTGAAGCCTTGAAGCCACCATTGACTTCTCCTCTCTAGCTATGAAAGTCCTAGATGACATATTCCACTAAAAAGCTGTTTTGTCCACATGGAAAAGCTGTTGTTTATTGTAGCCACCTTTATCAATTACCTTAGATAGGTCTTCTGGAAAACTTGCTGCAGCTTCTGTATCAGTACTTGTTGCTTCACATTGGCACTTTTATATTATGGAGATGGCTTCTTTTCTTAAACCTTATGAATCAACCTCTATTCACTTCAAATTTTTCTTTTGCAGTTTTCTCACCTCTCTCAATCTTCATACAATTGAAAGGAATTAAGGCCTTGCTCTGGATTAGGCATTGGCTTAAGACAATATTGTGTCTGGTTTGATCTATTCAAGGCTTTATTGCTTTTTTATTATTCATGTGTTCCCTGTAGTCGCATTTTTAATTTTCTTGAAGAAATTTGTCTTTCATTTACAGCTTGCCTAATTGTGTATGTCAAGAGACCTAGCTTTTGGCCTGTCTTGGCTTTGAGCATGCCTTCCTCACTACATGCAATCATTTCTAGCTTTTGATTTAAAATGAGAGATGTGAAACTCTCACTTGAATACTTAAAGGCCACTTTTAAGTTATTAATTGGCCTGGTTTTAATACTGTGTGTCTCAGGGATTAGGCCTGAAGAAAGGAAGAGAAGAGGACTGGCAGTCAGTGGAAAAGTCAGAACACCCACACATTCATTAAGTTTGCCATCTTATACAGGCATGGTTCATGGTTCCCCAAAACAACTGCAGTAATAACATCAAAGACCACTGATCACAGATCACCATAACAGATATAATGATAATGAAAAAGTTTGAAATATTGCAAGAATTGCCAAAATGTGAAACAGAGACATGAAGTAAGCACATGCTGTTGGAAAATGGTGCCAATAGACTTCCTGGATGCAGGGTTGCCAAAAGCCTGCAGTCTGTAAAAACAATATCTACAAAGTGCAATAAAGCAAAGTGCAAGAAAACCAAGTATGCCTGTGTTTTCTAGCATTAATAAATTTATTTTTTGAAAAATACACCACCAAAGGCCTCATTTTGTTTCAACACAATAGGAGATACATCAAGGCTAAAATAGTCCCTTCCTTTAGTGTTTAAAAAATAATCAATAAATTCATCAGTGGGAACTATATAGTATAATAGGGCCTAACATATTAGTATTATTATGCTAGCTAGAATATTGAAAACGTACAAGTCTTAAACTCTACAATGAACCTTATTTCTCACTAACACATATACAAAACATTGGTCTGCATGTTGTCACAATAGGTGACTTGCTCAGTATGGCTTAAAGCTTGCGGTAACATTCACACGTGCCTAACTACTTTACTACATTA
>NW_012111364.1:8356890-8358979 GCF_000951035.1 Colobus angolensis palliatus
ATATCCTTTGCCCACTTTTTGATGGGGTTGTTTGTTTTTTTCCATGGGCAAAGACTTCATGACTAAAACACCAAAAGCAGTGGCAACAAAAGCCAAAAGTGACAAATGGGATCTAATTAAACTAAAGAGCTTCTGCACAGCAAAAGAAACGATCATCAGAGTGAACAGACAACCTACAGAATGGGATAAAATTTTTGCCATCTACCCATCTGACAAAGGGCTAATATCCAGAATCTATAAGGAACTTCAACAAATTTACAGGAAGCACTTTTTAATCACTCCTGGAGGGCAGAAATTACATTCATTTTCTTCACCAATGTACCTTAATGCCCTAGCATGGGTCTTAAGGTGCATAATCAGTGTTAATTAAATGGATGAATGGGAATGAAGAGTGAGTAATCTTCATAGCTAACCAAAGTCGGAACAGGCTCCCTCAATTTGTGGATTAGAAAGTTCAAAGGAAACTTTACAACCACTTGCCAGGATGCAGTAAACATGATATGTTACATTACTGTGGTACCTTTGTCACAACTAAAGAGCTAACATCACTATTTACTAATCATCACACTTTGTTCAGATTTCACTAGTTTTTCCACTAGTAATCTTTTTCTGTTCCAGGATTCCATTCAGGATACAAGATGACTTGTAGTTGTCATGCCTCCTTAGTTGCCTTTGACTGTGACAGTCTCCCAGAGTTCCTTTGTTTTTTATGACCTTCACAGGTTTGAGAAGGACTCGCCTGGTATATTGTAGAATGTCCTTCAATTTGAATTTGTCTAATGTTTGCCTCATTATTAAACTGAGGTTATAAGTTTGGAGGAGAAAGACCACAGAGGTAAAGTGTCATTTTTAATCACATTATATCAAGAGTGTATACTGTCAATGTGGTATCATTGTTGAAGTTAACACCGATCATCAAACTGAGGTAGTGTTTGTCAGATCTCTCCACTATAAAGTTACTCTTTTTTCTCTCTTTTCATTCCTATGTTCTTTGGAAGAAAATCACTACACAAAGCCCACATTCAGGGGTAGGAGGAATCGAGCTCCATCTCTTGCAGGAGATAGTGTCTATGTAAATTATTTGGAATCTTTCCGTAAGTAAGATGTGTCTCGCTCCCCATTTATTTATTTGTTTACTTGATCAATCATTTATACAAGTATGGATTCATAAGTATTTATTTTATCTTTAAGTTATAATCCAGTACTACCACTACATTTTTTTTTCTCTTCCACAAATTTGTTTTTGTTGTTGTTGTTGTTGTTTGTTTTTCTTTTTACTCTTCTTCCAGCTTTGGCCATTGGTAATTCTTTTACCTCCTGTGCTTCTTAGACATGTTCCCATCTTTTTGTTTTTTGACTGCTTCCTTACTTTCTAGCAATACAAGATGCTCCAGGCTCATCTTGTATTTTCCCTGCCCCACCCCTAGAGTCAGCCATTTCCCCAAGGAGCCCTCTTTCTTAAATGAAAGAATTGTATTAGAAACCAAGATCTGTACTCTGGGTATGCTCCTTGCTAATAGGGTGTCACTGCTTCTAGATCCCCTCAGCAGACAAAACTAGAAAATATATATATGTATCCTAATCCATGTAAATGGCTTATACATATCTACAGTTAGGTATCTTTATATTTATGTATCTTTACATTAAGGGAAACATGACATCATATGGAGATTTCTGTCTCTAATCCATAGTTGATTCACATGACTCACTCTTGCCTCCTCCTGGCTTATCTAACATCACTCTCCAGCAGTGAAAAAAACTGATTCCCGTCACCCACCATTCATTTCTTCATTTGTTCAAATCCAGTATACATACATAGAAATTGTTAACAGTTTCTTAACATTAAGAATTTTACATGTATGTTATTATATTTCATGTTCATAACAACTCATATAGATGAGGGAACTGATACTAGAGCTTTTTAACAACTTTCCCAAGGTCACACACCTACCAAGTCCCAGAACTGAAATTTGAATCAAAATCTGCATGTAGGCCGGGCGCGGTGGCTCAAGCCTGTAATCCCAGCACTTTGGGAGGCCGAGACGGGCGGATCACGAGGTCAGGAGATCGAGACCATCCTGGCTAACAG
>NW_012111364.1:8360669-8362566 GCF_000951035.1 Colobus angolensis palliatus
AAAGTGCTGGGATTACAGGCATGAGCCACTGCACTAGGCCAGTTATCATATCCGTTTCTGAGATGTTCAAGCACTGTTTTCTTTCAATAAGGGATGCTGCAACAATCTAAAAAAAGTTTAAAAATTGACAATGGCACCCACACTCAGGGCCAAAATTTTCCTTAAGTCCACAGTATGAATTTGGGTGAATGTAAGCACAACACAAATCTTCAGTTACTGTATGTGTGTGCCCAGTCTCTAACATTGATCTAAGGCATTTCTCACAATGTAGATCAGACATGTAGTCAGTGTAGGATCAAGAGGAACTATAGGGAAGCTGAGCCCTCATCAGCTGATGGGGGCAGTGGATTCCTTTGCTACCATTTAAATATCCTCAAAGCTTGAGTGGCAGTGCTAAGACTGACACTAGGCAAAAATAAAGGAGACCAATTTTTATGTAGCAAAATGGAAGCACTGTTACTCAACTCTGCTGTAAGACTGCAAAACCTTGCAACTGTTTTATAGGAAGGAGCAGTGAAGCAGGAAATTGCTAATGCAGCATATATGGAAAAAGAGAGGACACGTAAGAATATCAAGCAAAGACGCCAAGATTTTAATATCTGCCAAAAGTCACTACAACAGAGGCTAAAGGGTACAGAGTAAGCACTCAAGAAGTTAGATGTCACCTAATTAATTATAGATGGGGGCTTGATTAGCTTTAAGGAAGCTTATGAAGAAAGGAAATGGGGTTAATCTATTGTATTTAGTTAGCAGGCAGTTAGCAGGCATCCTTCTTTCTCACCAGCTTTGATCTGCCACCGCACTTATTTCTGATAAAACATGGTAGCTATCCCTTATGGCATGGGATATAAACATATAGTCACTCTTTCAGCATCTTATAGAACTTATTTCTCACATACAGATTTTAAGACATACATTATATCTTTAAACATTATAATACCTAATGTTCAACATGCAAGAGTATCTAGAGGACATGTAGACATAACTTTTAAGGAAACTCATTTCTAGATCCTCAACATTCACATATACTCTTTCTTAAAACGAATTTTCTTATCTAGCAACCAGCTCTTGGTTTCTGAATACTATTCTCCAATAAAAGGAACCAGTGCTCCTTGAAGAAATGGCTGAGTGTAGACCTGGGGCAGGGATAATACAAGATGAACCTGGAAAATCTTGTAATTACAGAAAATAAGGATGTGGAAAGGAAGAAAGAGACAAACAGAGGAAGAGAAGGAAAAGGACAGAGGAGAGAATAAAAGCCTGTCAAAAGGACACAGAAGTCAACTTGAAAGGGTTCTCTATGACCAAAGCTGAAAGAAATTGAGCAATAAAATAAATAACAATATTTTTGATTTATAACCCCAAAAATAAAGATTCATGGATCTATACTGATATAAACAAATGATTGAATAAATAAGTAAATAGAGAAGAAACAAATCTTCCTTATATAGTTGCTTCACTATGAGTAAAACCAGGCAGGAAGGAGTGAAACAGAAAATCTCCATCAAAATACTGCAGTAATAATTGCTGCAGATAAGATCCAGTCATGCATGTTAAAATTAGTGGGTAAAATTTTAATGAGAAACATAATAGTTGAATAGCTTCAAAGAACCTCCCCCAAAATAAGTATTAATTACTGTGGTGGTTTTAACATACATTCACATTCTCTAATATTCTTTCCTCTAGGAGATAGAACTGAATTCCTCTTTCCTAGAACATGAACTGGATTTAGTGACTCTTTTCTATCAAATAGAAGATGTAAAGAAAAATAGTAACTTTACAGTGAAGAAACTTGGCATATACCACTTACAAAACAGATTAAGGTTAACATCATCAGTAGTGAGTCATGTTGATATCCTATAACTCCTGATATGATACAATGGAGTGCACGTCATAT
>NW_012111364.1:8364031-8370020 GCF_000951035.1 Colobus angolensis palliatus
GCATTGGGAGTTATACCTGATGTAAATGATGAGTTGATGGGTGCTGACGAGTTGACGGGTGTAGCTCACCAACATGGCACAAGTATACATCTGTAACAAACCTGCACGTTGTGCACATGTACCCTAGAATTTAAAGTATAATTTTAAAAAATGCATAACCCCAATCTACCCACGACAACACAAAAGAAAGACCCAAATTGATAAACATTCTACAAAATATCTGACAAGTACTCTTCAAAAACTGTTGAGGTCATGAAAGACAAGGAATGACTGAAAAACTGTCACAGATTGAAGAACCTAAGAAGACTCAAGGACTAAATGCAACATGTTATCCCGAAATGAAAAAGAAAAAGAAAAAAGAAAAAGCATCACCAGAGAAAGTTGAAGAAATCTACACCAATCTGTAGAATCTGTACAAATGTTAATTATTTTAGTTTTGATAAATGTACCATGGTTGTTTGAGATACTAATATTAGCAAAAGCTGAGTGAAGTACAAGGGCACAGCTTAGCCTGCGAATTCCGGGCTAAGAGATCTAAACTTCTGGCTTATGAGGAACACGAGCCCCAAGCTGGTCATCTGAGCCTTGGCTTTTCTTCTTCCCCTGTTTTATGCTCATAAACACAGTTCCAGGCTGGCCAGACAGACACTCAAAACAGTCTAGGTTCTGTACAAGCAAAGTGATGACAGGGTCATGGGTGTCAGTAATTCCTGCAGCCTATTGATTGTCAAAGTACCATCCTAAACTGGTTATCAAAGCCTTTTGAAAACTTCTTCTGATACTAATTTTTATTTTTCTAACTATAGTAAAATATATGCAGCATAAAAGTTACCATTTTAACCATTTTTAAGTGTGCAATTCAATAGTTAAGTACATTCATATTGTTATACGGCCAATCTTCAGAAATCTTTTCTTCTTGCAAAACTAAAACTTTAAGCCCATTAAACAACTCCCATTCCCCCTCCCTTCAGTACCTGAAAACGACCCTTCTACTTTCTGTCTATGAATGCGACTATTCCTGGTGCCTCATATAAGTGGAATCATACAGTAATTGTCTTTTGGTGACTGGCTTATTTCACTTAACAGTCATCTCAAGGTTCATTCATGCTGACGCATGTGTCAGAATCCTTCCTTCTTCAGACTAAATAATACCCCAATGTGTGTGTATGCCACCTTTGTTTATCCAGTCATCTATCAATGGTCACTTGTGCTGCTTTTGCCTTTTGGCTATTGTAACTAATGCTGCTAGGAACATGGGTGTGTAAATATCTCTTTGGGATCTTGCTTTCAATTCTTTTGGATATGTGGCCAGAAGTGGAATTGCTGGATCACATGGTAATTTTATTTTTAATGTTTTGAGGAACTGCCATATTGTTTTCCGCAGCAACTGAACCATTTTACATTCCCATCAACAGTACACAAGGGTTCCATTTTTCTCACATCCTTACCAATGCTTATTGTTTTCAGGTTTTTTGTTTTTTGTTTTTGTTTTGATAGTAACCATCCTAGAGCATGTGAAGTACTAGATTTTATTTTATACAATCAAACTAGAAATCCATAGCACATGAGACTGGAAGTTCCTCGTCTTTTGAGTCAATCACAAATATCCTGTGTTTTAGTCTCTTCTTGTACAAAATTGGGATAGTCCCTCTTCTTACAAAATGAAAACAAAAAAAGTTCCATCAACCTGAGAGAAAGGGTATACCTAAGAATACCTTTGAATAAATGGCAAGATATTATTAGAAGTGTGTGAAAGAAAAAGAGGAAAATGGGGAGGACAGTGTGAAGAAATTAGAAGTTCATGGGAGACTCAGCAGGAGCCATGAATAGCCATACAGGAAAATGCATCATGGTGTGCAAAGCTCACCTTCCATAAGTGAATAGCCAATAGCAGAAAGTAAGATGACTGAAGACAAAGAGAAAAGGAATTCACTCTTGCTGTTCTTTGAATGTGTCATGCCTGCTCCAGCTTTTGCCTCTGATGGAAAGTTTTTCCTCCTATTATCTGCAAGGATAATTCCCTCCTCTCCCACAAGTGTTTAATCATATATCATCTTTTCAATAAGTCTACTCTTATTGCCCTATTTAAATTTACAACACCAATCCAACCCCTGGAACTCTTGATTTCCCCTTACCCGCCTTAATTTTTATTTTTCTCATAGTTTTTATCACCTTCTAACAGACTATGTGATTTACTGTTTACTGCTTGTCTCCCTCAACCAGAATGTCAGCTCTATAAGGGCAGGAATCTTTGTCTGTTTTATTCATGTATGTATCCCAAACTGATAAAATAATCCTTAGTACATAGCAAGTGCTTAAGAAATAAAAAAAGAATAAAGGAAGGAAGAAATATGTGAAAAGGAGAGATAAGTGCAAAAATAGAATAAAATGTTCCTAGTGCTTCAGTGATGGCCCCAAAATTCCGAGAGCAAACAAAGAGAGAAATAGGGTATTATTAAGTATATGTGCTAAAATGTTCATGATGTCACAGTCTGAGTTTCCTCTGAAGGCAAAGACTGATGTAAAGCCTTAGGCGCAGATAGTTTATTTGGGAATATGATGCAAGGAACAGGAGTGAGGGACCAATTAGAATGAAACAGAGAAGGAGAAAGAAAGAAACAACAACAGAAGGATGCAATGCTGAGATTGCCACTGCATTACAGATGACTCGTATCTGATCTGGCTGAAGCATTTGAAGTAGTCTCAGGAAATAGCAGAGCTGTCCACTCAGGAGGCAAAAGAGAGACAGACACATTTTATCCATTGGCTTCTGTCTCCCAGTGGTCAAGGATGAGTCCACAGGCACTTCCAGGTTGCACATGCATGGAACTCAAGCTCTTGTCACTAAAAACACCATGATAACATGAAGCAGCCCGAGGTGAGGTGCTAACAGACGACACCCATGGAAAGCTGCATGGAACTAGTCACTGAAGCACAGCTAAGAGGATGCAAAGTGGTGCACAAGAAGTGTCTCACGCAGCACATTCCTGAGAACTACTTCCCTGTAAAATTTTTAACCCTTCCGTAGTGCGAGTCCTTCCAAATACCTTTAAATACTGTGCAATAAATACCGTGCAAGCAGTTGCCCTACCTTGAAGCCTGTTTCAAAGGAAGAGAATAAGAAATTTAAATGTATATGGTTTCTAAAGGAGAAACAAGGGATGGCAAGGCCCCCAAAGATAATTTGCTGTAATATAAGAATACCCTAGAGAAGGCGCCCAAAGATAATTTAGAGTAGCATAAGAATACTCTAGAGAAGGTAGCAACTGATCCATAAGTGAATCAAAACTACTGGCACTTTGAATGCCCCAAGATATTTGATCCAGAAATCATACAGTATGGCTGACACTTTATAAACAAAGTCTCTAACATCTTTCTGAAGAGCTAGTAATGTGGCAACCTTTACTCATCCAAATGGGACAGCAAGTAGACTGGAGGAACTTGGCATTAGCCAGAGCTAGGGCGGGGGAAGGTTGTAACAAACTACTTGCTCTTGACGCTCACTAGGGGGTGGAGAGAAGTCACTGTGCATGTTTTGAGCCAATCATGCCTCCTCATTCAATGTCATTCAGTGTCAGAGATGGGCCATTTCAGTCTTTGATGGGGACCGCTGCACATGGTGCAGGTATGCAGGGATCCTGAAGGGATACTTCCACTTACTCATTCAAGGTCCAACAAGAACAAGGGAGAAGAGAAGGAAATGGAAGCAGAAGGAACACTTGGAGAACTATGGCTGGCCAGTGCTAGTGGGGATGAGAGGTTTGCTTCCCTCAGAATGGTTTAGTAAAAATGGAAGGAGGGGATGGAAGGAGGTAGAGAGGGATGTGAAAACAATAAGGATTTAACTACTAGAACTAAAAATAGTAGAAAGAAGATGACTAAAGTAAATCAAACTAATAGAGGCACTCATGGACACACACACACACACACACACACACACCAGAAAGCTCTGACACATTGCTGCCCTCAGTCTTTGCCTGCTCAGTGTTAGTACTTGTAGGAAGCCATGCCCAACCTACCCAGGCTGAGTTGACTCCGCTGTGCTGTGGCCCGCCCTCCTCGACCACAGCTCTCATCATTGGTATGTAGTAATTGTTCTCTTGTCTGTTACTCTCTCCAGAGGTGAATTCCTTGAAAGCTGAGACTTTGTCTGTTCTTTGTATCAGTGTCTCATTCAAATTAGAGTCTCAGTAAAGAGATGTGTGTTAAAAGAATGAATCAACTAGTCTTTCCATGAAATGGAGGTATAGATATAAATGTAAAAATAAGTCCAGAAAAGTCAAATATGGAGTGAAGTAGTTATGGCCAGACGAAACAAAACCTAATAAAACTAAAAAAATCTTATAGACAATACAGATTATTTTTTGTTTTCATACCAAGAGATTTTGATTCAAACTTTCTGGCCAGCTCTCCAATTCTGGCTCTAGGTTTAGAAAGAAACAGCTCTCCCAGGAAATTCTCACAGTCAAACATTTTCTTCAAATTCTGAGGAACTGATATATTCTGTTTTCAGTTGTATATTCAAAAAGGAACTTTCGATCAAGAATAAGAAAAGAGGCCAGGCGCAGTGGCTCACACCTGTAATCCCAGCACTTTGGGAGGCCGAGGCGGGCGGATCACGAGTTCAGGATATTGAGACCATCTTGGCTAACATGGTGAAACCCCGTCTCTGCTAAAAATACAATAAAATTAGCCGGGCGTTGTGGAGGGCACCTGTAGTCCCAGCTACTCAGGAGGCTGAGGCAGGAGAAGGGCGTGAACCCAGGAGGCGGAGTTTGCAGTGAGCCGAGATCACGCCACTGCACTCCAGCCTGGGCTACGGAGCGAGACTCCATCTCAAAAAAAAAAAAAAAAAAAGAGAATATGAAAAGAATGAAGATGGTTCAGACATGCAAATATTTCCTCATGAGTCCAGTGATTCTGACACAGTGGCAGGTGTGACAGGTGTCAAATGATCATGCACATTTAAAGGCACTCCTAGGACTTCTGGTACAGGTGACCCGTGGACCACACTTTGTGGAAAAGCTACTATACATCTATTGAACTGCAGACAGAAAATGCCATCCTGACCAATTGTGTGACAATGGGAATTATGTCCAAGGGCATGTAAGTATCATCAAGAATTTGCATTAGTAAGTGTGTACTCCTGAACAGGAGGGACCAGTAAGCACTAATATCACATTCAGTGCTATCCATGTCCATGCCAGGAGACTGAGAGGGAAAACAGGAGCAACCTTCAGGCTTCTAAGACCAATGGACATAGTAGGTTAGAAACAGTGCATGAGAGTTCTATGCAATGGAGAATGTGTAATAGTCAACAACAACAGCAAAAAAAAAAAAAAACAAATATGCTTCATAAGGAACTTCCGTTGATTTTCCTGGAAATACTGAGGAGCTGTCTCGAGGAGTGTGGGTGGAGATGTGTTAAAAATGAGAAGATAATAAACAAGCAGAAGTGTAATAGAGTGAGGCTCCAGAGGGCACAGAGTATTCTTTGGTTGGAGAATTTCACTGGTAGATTTTATTAAGGCCCTTGACAGTTTAAATAAACCTTGGACACAACATTAATGAAAATGACCGTAATACAAGGATAAATGATATTTCTGAGTAAAACAGGGTATAAAAACATTGAGAAATGAAAAAGCCTTACAGTCACCGAATCCAGACAGTATCTTCATCCATTACTGTGTTGTCCATGACATTACATATAGGGCAGACCCTTAGAAGATTCTCCCGATATTGGTTAACAGAGCTGTCTACCCAAAGATGTAAATCAAGCAATCTAAATTAAAGCACATTTCAGAACTTTAATCACCACATGAAAAATAATGATAACAAGTAAGAAATACAGTGAGATCTCAACGGTGCATCTTGAGCTTGATCTCGAAAATCCAATATCTAAACTATTCTCATGCCATGACTAGCTCTTCCAGGAGTAAATTTGCATGAGGGTTGTTGGGCTTGAGGAGAATTTTTTTTTTTTTTTTTT
>NW_012111364.1:8370766-8393005 GCF_000951035.1 Colobus angolensis palliatus
AGAGTCTGGCTCTGTCACCCAGGCTGGAGTGCAGTGGCACAATCCAGGCTCACTGCTACCTCTGCCTCCTGGGTTCAAGCGATTCTCCTGCCTCAGCCTCCTGAATACATGGGATTACAGGCGCCAGCCACCATACCCAGCTAATTTTTGCATTTTTAGTAAAGATGGGGTTTCGCCATGTTGACAAGGCTGGTTTCAAACTCTTGACCTCAGATGATCCACCAGACTTGGCCTCCCAAAGTGCTGAGATTATAGGTGTGAGCCACTGTACCCAGCCTGTATTCCAATTCTTTTTTGCTCCTGAAATAACTGGAAATGTCAAGCACAGCTTAAAGAGCTCAGAGTACATGGTTATGAAAGAAATGGAGGAAGGGTACTTAAATTATTTAAGGTAAACATTAGAAAAAATGAAGCATGTATTAAAATGTAAAGTGGTGCAAATACATGGTTTCAAATCACATTTCAGAAATCAATTAAGAATTACATAACAGTAAGGCATCCCATCATGCAGAGATAGTAAGTACATCTTAACTAGCATGACAATTCTAACCAAGCCATGATGGCAGGAAATCAGCTCAACTGGAAAGAGACTCTGGATCCATTAGCTATGTCTGCCTTGGATGATGTATGGGGAATTTGCCACATTTATGACACCTCTTTACCATTGTTCATAGGATAAGGAGACATTGGAAAGTAAAAGTAGGGGAGAGAAGAAATAAGACCATTATCTCTACACTAACTTTTGCTGCTTATTTTTTGCTATTTACAGACAAAACATAAGATACAAGCATCAAAACCAGGAGTGTTTTTTTTTTAAACCTTATTTTGAAATAAGTTTGGACTTACAGAAAAGTCATGATAGTAGCACAGAAAGATATCATACACCTTTCGCCTGGCTTCTCTTAATGTTAACATCTTATATAACCATAGTGAAATTATCAAAACCAGGAAATAAACCTAGAGATTATATCATCAACTAATATAGAGAGATTATTCAAATTTCACTAGTTTTTCCATGAATAGCCCTTTTCTGGTCCAGGACCCAGTTCAGTATCTCACTTTGCATTTAGTGATCTTATCTCCTTAGTCTCTCCTAGTCTGCGACAACTTCTGAATCTTTCTTTGTCTTTATGCCCTTGACACTTTTGAAGGTCAGGTTTTTTGTGAAATATCCAAGATGAGTTTGACAGTCTCTCTTAATCAGCTTGAGCATTGTATATTTGGGGCAAGAATCCCAAAGAAGTGATACTGTGTCCTTCTCACTCCATGTATTGTTAAGGGGCTTCAGAAGAAATCAAGAAAGCAGTGGGGAAATGCTAAGTTGCATTAAAAGATAAGACAGTAATGTTTTCAAGAAAGAATGATGGACTGCTGACAGAAAAGAAAATGTCTTGGTCAGTGGGAGTGAGGGCACAGTGAAATGGGATCACTCCGATATGGCTGGAGTGAGAACAAAATTGGTACAAAAAATTTTAAAAGTCATTTGATAGTATATGTCACACATCTTAAAATTTTTATAAGACCTTAGACTCAAAAACTTTACTTCTGAGAATGTATCCTGAAAATAACCAAAAACCTTGCTATTTACCAGACTGCCATTTAAAATAGCACGAAAATGAAGAAAAATATCTAAACATCTTTATAGTAAACAATTGGGTTTGTGGGTTGTTGTGTTTCATTTATGTTATGTTATGTATGTTATGTTATGTTATGTTATCTACCCAAATCTGAGCTGATTTAGGGGAAGCCCCAAGAGGTGAAGAATTCAGGGCTTTGCCTCCCACAGTGGAAGACAACCAGGGCATGTGTCAGCAACCTAGGCTCATTTAATCAGATTCTCACGGGATTTTGAATATTGATGGAGTGACACAAAGAACCAGGGGGTGGTTGGAAGTTAACAATAATTGAGGATATTTATCCTGTAAACTACTGAATCACATTATCTTAGTTCATATGTTTACCATGCATCATATGTGAAAATTAGGATGTGAATTGGAAAGTAATTGAACTCTGAGAATTGTACTGAGGATTTATAGTACTATGGACTGACGTGTATCCCCCTAAAATTCAAATATATGGAAGCCCAAATCCTCAATATAATGGTATTTAGAGATAAGACCTCTGGAAAGTAATTAGTTTTAGATGAGGGTAGGAACCTTATGATGAGATTAGTGCCCCTATAAGAAGAGACACCAGAGAGTTTGCTTCCCCACCTCCTTCCCTCTATCTCCTTCTCTCTCTCCCACTGCCCCCCCCCGCCGGCCTTTCTCTCTATCTGCCGTGTGAGGCCACAGAAGGGAGGAAGCTGTGTTGCTGTGTTAGTCTGTTTGCATTGCTATGACGGAATATATGAAACTGGGTAATCTATAAAGAAAAGAGGTTTATTTGGCTCATGGTTCTGCAGGCTTTACACAAAGCATAGTAATGGCATCTGCTTCTGGTGAGAGTCTCAGGAGGCTTACAATCATGGAAGAAGGGGAAGGGGAGCCAGCATGCTACATGTAAGAGAGGCAGCAAGAGAGAGAGAGAGGAGGTGACAGGCTCATTTAACAACCAGATCTCGAATGAACGTATAGAGCAGGAACTCACTCATTACCATAAGAATGGAACCAAGTCATTCATGAGGGATCCATTCCCATGACTCTAACATGACTCCTCCCACCAGGTCCCACCTCCAACAGTGAGGATCACATTTCAACATGAGATTTGGAGAGGACAAAGCAACCAAGCCATATCAGCAGCCATCCACAAATCAGAAAGAAAGCCCTCACCAGGGAACCAGATCAGCTAACACTTTAATGTTGGACTTTCCCGCCTTCAGAACTATAATAAATAAATTCCTATGGTTCAAGCCACCCAGCCTATGGTATTTTGTTATGGTAGACCAAGCTGATGAATACATCATATGTGGGAAGATTTGGAGAACTTTAAATGCCTTGAACCTTCAACTGCCACAGAAGTTTCAGCTCTTCCATCCCTGTCTGATGCAGTTCTCTCTACTGTACTTGAAGACCCCCTAGTAACCTCATATGAAGAACTTGCTTTGCAAGGAAAAGCCAATTCTCTCTTTATGCTTCATTTTTCTCTACTACTAGTCTTAAAACTATATATCCCAGAATGTCTTGGGAATACAATTTTAAAGTCAAACGCTTGAGAAGACTTATATACCAAAAGAATTTCTGTGCTCAAACAAGTGTATTTAGCACAAGTACATTCACCAAAGATTATGTATTTGATCAACTAATTCAAGCAGCTACAAGTGGTTTTAACTGACATTAGGATGATTTTCCTGAAACCTAGACATGACAGTAGACAATACTAAATGAAGTTGGCATGCCAGAAAAAGAAAAACAGCCTTGGTTGGATGCAGTGTCCATACCTGTAATCCCAGCACTTTTGGAGTTTGAGGCAGGAGGATTGCTTGAGCCCATGAGTTCAAGATCAGCATGGACAACATAGCAAGACCCCGTCTCTACAAAAAATTTAAAAATTCACCAGAGGCTGAGGCGGGAAGATAGCTAGAGCCCAGGGAATTAAGGCTGCCATGAGCTGTCATAGCATCACTGTACTCCAGCCTGAGTGACAAAGCAAAACCCTCTCTCTATAAAATAATTCTTTAATAAAATTTTAATCTTGGTATAATAAACAAGAAGATATATAAAGAACTAATAATATAGGAATAACAAAATGGATTAGTCATGCTCATCTTCACCCATCCTCTAATTTGTCCTTCAAGGGCACGTGACACTTTGTTCACCATGGCCTTGAGAAACACACTGGCGAGAAGACTGCTAACATCTCTGAAAAGCACTTACTTGGTTCTTTCCTAATGCCAGGACACTGGTAGGAGACGCTGCAGTGAAATGGGCTCTTTTATTTCCTTGGAGATGGCATGATCCTGAGATGGCAGAGGCTCAGGAGCCCTGAAATGCCCAACAGAAAATGGTAATAGCTACCACAACAAAAAGAAAAGCCAGGGTGAACATTGCAGTGATTGACTTTAAGTGGGCTTTTTGGCAGAGGATAATTGAACATGAGGTCCATAGCATCAAAATAAATGTGCAGACTACCAAACAGCTTCTTGATTCTCTAACTAAGTCTCCAAGCTGGTGAATAGAAACCTAACAATCACATATCTCACAGATACAGAGCTCCTTAACTGAGGAAGAATCTGCTGGTACTTGAGGAGGGCTTTGCAGCAACACAAGTATTTAATGTGAATCTTCTCCCTAAACTTCAAACAGAATCTGTGGCACTGGGGACTCTTAGTCACTGGCTGAAGCTAAAATTAAATCTTGGTCACCCTGAGCACCACCAGTGTTATACCTATCAGAGAGGGTCATGTGTAAGTCTGCTGATAAATATTGATCAATTCTGAACCAAGAGCATTTCATTGTAGTCTGGGTAGAATCTCACAATTAGAGATTATTTCCCCTTTTCTTGAGTATGCCATTGCAGGCTGATGAGCTGACAGAATTTCCTGCCTGGCTCCTTAGTTTAGGGACCAATAAAGTGGTGAATCTTAAGCCAGTCAGACCCAGGGCTTCAGACTTCTTTTTTGTTGTTGTTGTTGTTGTTGTTGTTGTTGTTGGAGTCTCCCTCTGTCGCCCAGGCATGATCTCGGATCACTGCAACCTCTGCCTCCCAGGTTCACCTGATTCTCCTGACTCAGCCTCCCAAGTAGCTGGGATTACAGGTGTGCACCACCATGCCCGGCTAATTTTTGTACTTCTAATAGAGACGGGATTTCACCATGTTGGCCAGGCTGGTTCTCAAACTCCTGAGCTCGTGATCCGTCCACCTCAGCCTCCCAAAGTGCTGGGATTACAGGTATGATCCACTCTATCCAGCCCGGGTACAGGGTACAAAGTACCCTATGAATGTTACAGCTACCAGTGTAGACCAATGCATGTGTGTCATGTTGGCAACCCGAGTTGCCACAAGTGCCATTACCTTCAAAGATGCGATTTTGCAAAGTGGTGTGAAACTCTTTAAAACTTCCAAACAAAGTAAAACCAAACCACAATTTGGTTTGCATGGGAGTTCCACTACAGGAAAATTTGAAGAGTATTGAAACTATGAAAGCATAATTAGCATTCCATGAAAGATGGAGTTAAGTCTTACTCTGTAGAATATCTGGAGTGTTACTGCAATTTGTGCAGTAGTAGGATGATTCTCTCTTGCATAGGTCTGTCTTGTATATGACGTCCCTGGCCCTTGTCCACAAAATCCAGTAGCACATATAATCATTGCAGTAACAAGAAATGTACCCACAAATTTCCAAAATGTCCTTTCAGGTGACACCACCCACATTGAGGACAAGTGTGTGGAGTGAGTGCTATAACAGCAAGACAGGACAGCTGGAAGCTCCTGGTGGTCTCTGTCTCTACCAAAATGGTAAATCTCAAGGACTAGTATCTTTCTCCAAACTTGAAAATTGCAAAGGGGAAGATTCTTTAGAATATAAGCTATATGATGGCAAGAACCTTTGTTTTGTTCATTTATGTGTTTCAGGTCTAAAATAGAACCTGGCACTCAGGCATTCAATATCTATTTGTGAAACAAATGGATAGACAATTCCATTTAAGCATTCAGTTTAGTCTGTGCATAAGACTTGGGGTCTTAGAGAATTTAAATTAGTGGTTACACGTTAGCTTCCTCAGTTGGTTGCTCTACTTGAAAATACTGTTTTAGCTGTGCTATTCTTCTTGAAGCAAATACATGTAGACCTTAGCAGCTCATATATAACTTTTAATCTAAGAAAACATGTTTTTCTCTACATGTATTTTCAAAACCAGAAAGGATCAGAAGCAGTTTGCTACAATCTGGAAGATAGCATAGTGCACCTTTACTATCTTGCCTCAGAATCATACAAAATCTCTAGCTCTGTGCCAAAATTAATCCAAAAAAATTCATCAGGTCCTCCCACAGTTCATTGTGGTGACTCTCTATATGGATGACATCATGATGATATGATCTGGAAATCAAGATCCAGATAATTTATCCTAGAAACCACGGAGTGGAAGATAAATCCCATAAAAATACAGGAAAGTGTCAACTCAAGGAATCTTATAGGACCTAATATCAGCATATTCTCTCCAAGAGGAAGGGCAAGTGGCTGTGGGACAAGCCTCCTATCAAAAAAAAAAAAAAAGGCATAATGCTCATGGGGCTTCTCAGTGTATTGGAGGCAATAACAAAGGATGGCACAGTCCGAAATGAGAGGTCCACGACCAGGATTCTAAGCATACTATGCAAAGTGATCATAGCTACCCTTGTCTCCCTAATTCCTGTGTCTTGTCACCATTCCATAAGCCACCTGAATGTCCTTTTATCACAATGTGTTCTACTTACATTAGCCAGAGTTGATTTCTTACATTTGCATGCAAGAACCCTCATTTGTACTGTTTCCAAATTGAAGAACAGAAAAAATTACAGTTACAATAAATTCACAATCATAAAGAAGTATTTATATAATAGTAAGTAAAAATAGCAAGATACAAAATGTTATGCACATAAATGAGTACAATAAATATAAAAACTGCACAGAAAACATTGGAAGGAAATATATCAAAATGTTGAGTGGTTTCCTCTGATTTTCTTTTTCTTTCTATGTCTATTTATTTCCAATTTTCTATAATGAATTCCTAATTCATTTATAATAGAAAATGCTTATCTTGTAAAAATCAGGTTAGCAGGAAGATAATAAAACCTGCAAAGACTCCATATATTAGACATTGTTAATGTTTTTGCGTGCTAAGCTAGACTAAAATCCCTTCTAATAAAGAAAAAAAGTTTTTAGGATAAATGAACCAGTACAGAAGAGTTCTTTGAGTTCATTAAAAGTCACATGTAGCATTCCTCCCAGGAGCTGCATTTATTACTCTCCCTGCCCAGCTGATGGAAATCACCAAACAGCTCTATGAAAAAGGAAGTATAAAAGGTACCTTCAAATGAGAGACCAGAGCCTAGAAACTTGCTGTGTTAGCTTCCTATTTATGCTTAACAAATTACCACAAACTCAATTCTTAAAACAATACGCACTTATTATCTTACAGTTCTGAAGATCAGAAGTCTACATGGGATGTCAACAGGGTTATGCTTCTTCTGGAGGCTTTAGGGGAGAATGAGTTTCTTTGCTTTTTCCAGCTTCTAGAGGCTGTCTGCATTACTGAGTTCATGGCTCTTCCTCACATGACTCAGACCTCTCTTTCTATCACTACGTTTTCTTATGTGACTCTAACTCTACAGCCTCCCTCTTCAAAGGACCCTTGTGATTACAGTGGGCCAATCTAGGCAATCCAGGATAACTCACCATCTCAAGAGCTTTTACTTAATCATATCTGCAAAGTCCCTTTTGCCATACAGGGTAACATATCCATAGGTTTCAGGAATTAGAATGTGGATATCTTGGAAGGAATAGTGCATTATTCTGTCTACTACACTTTGCTTTTCAAAACCATAGTGATCAAATGAAAGACTCATTGCCTTCCTAGCATAGAGGAGGAATATGAATCAGTCCTTTCAGGGCAGTTCCCCCACTGCAGGTCCCCAGCCTGGCTGGTCCCAGCAGGTGAGGGACTGATAAAGGAGTTGAGATGACCCCCTCCAACCCCTCAAACAGGGCTTTATGATACTGCATTTTAAAAAGAGATTTATTGATGATTTTTTTTAAGTTTGAAGACCACTGTGCTCCTTGAAAATGCTTGGGCAGACTGATAAATTCTTGATTTTTTTCCTTATTGTGACTTCTTTTTTATTAGACTAGCCTTTTTCCTTCATAATATCTGCCAGACTGGAGAATATTCCATATTTACGTGGTAACTCCTCCCAACAAATGATTTTATATCTGCCCAAGAGAGAAGCAAAGTATAAGACATGAGTCATAATGCAATTATAAGTCATCTTGGGAAAGGAAATAAAAGAAGAAAATGAAAGCTGATCTTTATTCTGGGATGGCTTTTGCTTAATATCAGCGACAGTATATCAAAACAACTCAAGAATATCCTTTTCACACAATTTATTTTTAACCATATATTGCCAGTTTGGTGGAGTTGAGTAGAAATTTTGTATGTTGTGTGTATTTTATGTTATAACAGGCTGTTGTTTCAAGAAGTACATTGATATATGGTATCATGATTACAAAATGTTTCACACACATTATTTAATGTATACATTATTTAGTGCATTTAATAGAATAAACATTCACTTTTAACAATATCTTTGTCTCCATTAACATTTCAGCTTAGCATCAAAGTGATATGATGGTAATTGTTTAACAACTGACTCCTTCTTCCACATGCCCCACCCCCTCAGAAAAAGCCCTGATTGAAGATTTCCATATGTAAATATCCCTGCCATCCTTGATTGCAAGCTACCAATGCATTGCTCAAATAGGAGTCAGGATGTGCACAATCAGCTCTTGCAAGTAAATGGGAGTGAGCTCCAGAATATCACTCCAGTTTAGCTTTCAAGCTTCCCGTTAGTGGAGCCCGATCCCTAGCAGGCTTAACTAGCAGAAAAACATTACCCTTGGAAGAAACATCACAGTGATACTATGAAGCCCAAACCAGTTTTCACAGGAGTTATGTGATGTAGTGGATACAGTGTTCTGCCAAGTTGCTCTCAGATCTTCTTTGCTGTTTCTGTGTGCCTCATCTGGCTTCAGTGTGCCTTAACTTCCAACAAATGGCAGTTGTTCCTCTGCTATGGAAGCTAGCCTCTGAAGCCGCTGGCTCCTCCCTCACGTGGTACTCAGCCAATGACTGATGGGGGACGGGACCAAGCAAGCCCGGTTGCCTCTCTCAGGTGCTTCCCTGCGGGGTTAGAATCCTGAGACTTAGCTTGGAATCACACGCTTGGTTCCCTCACTCTTTTCTATTTGTCCAAAGAGTGTTTCTCTAGCAAATCACTCACATATGAATCCTCATCTTAAGGTCTGCTTCTGATGCTAAGCTATTAAATCGACAGAAATGTGAGGAGTTCTTACTCATGTTTTCTAAAGCTCTGGCTCCAGGGTGTTCCCAAGATAGTAGAGGGCTGTTTGATCATCCTACCACTTTCTCATGACTCCCAAGTGGCGCTTCAAAAGACGCACAGTGAGAAAGGTATGCCATAATATGGGGGAATTCTACTTATATCATAAGTTAACTAGATCTTTTCTGGCTAAGAAAAAAGAATCTCTCTGCTCTCTGTGGAAAAGATTCCATTTGTCTTTGGAAACACATCCTGTAGCTAAGTGGAAAGACCCGCTGTGCTTGTAAAGCTGATGCCAAGGGCGCAATCTGTAACAAGAAATGTCTACATAACAAAGCAAAGGAAAGACACAGGTATTGATGCTTGGAGACTCTCTTTGGTTTCACACACACACAAAAATGAAGAACCCAGAGGAATATTTGTGCTTCCAGACTAAAACATAAAAATCCTACTACTGGAAAATTTTTAAAAAGTCCTTTGCAACCAGGGATGAGCATTCTTTCACTGTGTAAAGCACACACCTGTTGGTATCCTTACTTGACTGACTGAAGAAATGTGGGTGAAATAATGCCCTTTTAGAAATAAAGACCCTTTTAGATTCTCATCTGTCAGGTTTTCATTGTCCTCTGGAAGAGGAAAGGTTAAATTCTCATACAGCTTCTAAAGAACAGATAAATGTAGTCCAAAAATAAAGCAATTGCTTCCAGGCAAGGATAAAAATATGAATAATTGGAAATATTGCAGAAGTTTGTAATTTGTGTTTGCACATGAATTATTACCATAATTATTGAAAAAAAGCAGTCGAAACATAAATTCTGAAGCCATGCATTTTCAGATACCTTGCAAATTACCATCGAAAGATAGAGCACAAGGGGTTAAATCTTGAGATATTCTTTTTTATTTTACTGATGTAAAATCATTCCACCTAATTATAAAGCTTTCCCATTTGAGGAAAAGAATGATTTCAAAGGAAAGATCTTTAAAGTGCCACAGATTGGAAATAGATTAGCAAGTTAAGGAACATAAATTGATAGAAAAATTTTAATATCATGCTAACTTTGTACATAATGGTGATGAACAAAAGAATTGCAAAAGCATGCCAGGGTTTTACAATTAATTATAGACTTCATTTACATAAGATATTACATATGGAAGCAAAGATATGACAAAGAGATTGTTATGAACTAGTGTGTATGTGTGTTCAAACTTGTTGCTCACAGAAAGACAAGTCCAGGAATGAATAAAACACATCACACACATATTAGGGTTGCACATAGCTTCTTTACTGTCAGGGAAATGCAGCTTTACTGGATTCAGTGCCTTTGAGAAAGAAGTAGGTTTCTACTGCTGGTAAAGAAATACAAGTGAGAGATGGAAAAAGAGAAAGAGTAGTCATACAAGACCATTCAGTTTCAGAGGCAATAAGCCAATATCTGAAATAAAATAGATTTGTTTCTCTCATGTAAAACCTTGAAGGATCCTTACGAATGTTTCTTCTATCCCCATTGTTCCTTTGTCACCTTCCCCACAGAAGTGTATTGGTGGCAATTTAATTATAATTATTCTTTTCTTCCCATTCATTCCACTGGTGTTGCCCTAGACCTTCAACTTTCAAGTCCTAAAATTATTTAAGGTAAAATCTTGTCTCATATTTTTCACAGTTCTCACTTGTGGCCATGTGGATAAGCGATAAGTAGTGGGGGGAGAGGGCATGAGGGAGGCGGCTAGGGAAGAACTAGAAGCCAAATAACAAAGCCTAGTTGGAAATTGCTCCATAGAGACGTAATCTTTGACAGGATACTAAGTGCATAGCATCTCCTAACTCTGTCTCCCTTTGTGCTGCACAACGGCACCAGATTGTAGCACCGAGGTTCTATCCAATGCTAGACAGAGGGGAGATGTGTGCAGAAAACAATAAACCATACTGTTGGTTTTGAACTGTGGGTGACAAGTTGCTGACAAGCTGTAGCCTGACACAAGGCTGGAAAGGGACACAGCAAGGAAACCAATAATGAGATGCTGTTTGCATCCACAAATGGGCACCTAGTAAAGAGACATGAAGAAAAGGTCACTGGGCAGGAATGCATGACTGACAGAGCACAAGAAGGTAAAAGTTGTCCACCCTGAGAAACATCTGTTCATGTCCAGCAGCAGCCATGAGCCTGGGAAAGTGGAGACTCCCTGCACAGCCGGGCCCCTGAGGAGCTGCTGCAGAGAAGCAGGGTGCAGTATTCTCCAAGTCAGCAATGACAATCCAACAGCTGCCCAGAGGACACACCCTGACACATGCAGGTCTTAGGAGTCCTGTTTAAGGACTCATCACTGCTCCTGGGTGTTATTTAATCTTACTGAGTGCAGCAATTGTGACAATCCTTCAGATTAAAAAATAAACTGTAGCCAATGCTTCAGAACAGAGCTGTGAAGAATTGAGGAACATGGGTGCACTCAGTATGTCCAAGAAAGCTCAGTAGACTGCACATTTTCAAGACCCTGAACAAAAGCTACAGGAAACTCACTGATAAGAAATACTGAAATGACTCATGGGTCTGTTTGAGGTTATTCCAACTTAGATTATGAAAGAAAGAGCACCTGAGATCTGAGGCCCTTCTCGAGGGCAAATATCTGAGAAATAGATCTGAATAGAGTGTACACCATCCTTTAATACCCAAAAATCAGTCAGTTCAGAACCAGATAAGCATGTGTCTTCTACTCCATGTCACATTGTCTATCATGCTCCGCTGCTTGGTTAAGTCAGTCACTTTGTATCTACCAGGAAGTACCATGTCAAACAGGTCACCCAACCTTCTCTCTGTGTGCGGATTCTTGACAGACATCAAAGCCAAGATGATTGTAAACAGCCTGACAGCTCTATTAAGACAAAGGAGATGATTCTTCAGTGGTTCAAAGAATTCAAAACAACTCAGTTTGTTAAAGACACATTTCAGACGACATTCCAGAAAAAAAAATTTTAAACACATAACAAGCCTATTAGATATTAGCGTATATGGAATGTAAGCTGTGTTTTTAAAGGCCTTTACAAATTATTTTTCTTCTAATGTGCTCTGAGCCAATTCCATGAAGTTGTTCTGTTATATGTAATTCTTTCAAATACCACTACCTTTTAATAAAGGCTTCTGTTGAAGACCTACATGACTTGTTAAAAACCGTCACCATAAAAATATCATCCAGCAGCCTTTGAAATTTTCTAAAGTAAAAGAGCAATTAGAACGTAAAGCAGGTTTAAGTTTAGCTGGATTCCAATCCAATTAGCTTTATAAATTAATAGCTCTTTGTATTGCAGCACTAGGGGAGGCTGTTTAATTAGTCAGTTTTTTTGTTTCCAGTCTTACTTCAGAACTTCACATTCTGAGTTACAGAGTTTTAATTGAGTGGATGAACATTCATCTAGAAAAGTGTTTGTGCTCAAACTTCTGTCAGAACACCGTGGTAACATTAAGGTTCTCAGGTGTAACATTCTATCTCCAGAATCGTATAGTGTTTACGGCAGAAATCACAAACAAGCTGCCTACAGTATGCCAGGCCTCCAGGTAACTTTTCTTTTCTTTAATTTTCTTTTGTTTCCTGCTCTATTTGTTTTATTTTTTCTTCCTTCCTTTCTTTACCAGGACAATTTTTTTTAAATTAGTGTCAAACCAAGCAAATTCATAGATCTCATGTATGTTCTTGAAAGCCGGAAGCAGTAGAGCTGAGTAGCAGCTGCCCATTTTGAATGGGCTAAATGCTGTCCTGTTCTTCCCTGTCCTTCCTAAGCCTGTGCTGTTTACCTACTCTAACTACCTGGCTCTTGTGGGCAGGGGTTCACATTTGCCACCACTTTTGCAGTGCTTGTCTGACCTTAAGGCCATGTCTTTTTAAAACTTTCCACTTTTTTGCAATAGAGACTCTACAGCCAGGTTCTGCAATAACTTTCTTCCTTTTTCTCATCAAGCACTCAGGGAATAAAATCAGTTCACCAAATATTAGGATACAGAGGCAATTAAGATCACCATCAACAAATGCTTCAGTGCCAATAGATATTAAAATGGCCAAACATTGCCTGTGATTTGGCCTAAAAATGTAAGGGTAGAAGTTATTATCAAAAGGAAGAGGGGAAAGGGGGAACATTCAGGAAAGAACGGAAAACTGAGCGAATAAGAAGGAGATAGGAGAGGCATAAATGAGGAGGGAAAGATTGTCACTCTGATAGAGGAACCCCTACAGTGCCAGCCACAACTCTCTCAGGATCCTAGTGGTTCCAGTTGTTTACCCAGGATTAAAACAGATATCCTGGGTAAAAGCAGAAAACAGATATTGAATAGGAGGGAGAGAGAGTTGGGATATTACCTACTAGGTAATAACTTCATGTAATCACTTAGAACATGAGGAGGGATGTCCCATGTGTTCCAAACAAATCTATTAAGGAAAAGAAGTTCTCCTGAAATGTGTTCATTTCTCTCAAGGTTTTGCTGCTTTGGGTGCTTGAGCCCACCTAAAAGTCAGTAATAGACATTAGTCTCATCATCTTCTAAGCCAACCATTCTAGTGACAGAAAAAAGCTAGTTTCATTATTTTAGCTTATTCCCAATATTTAATAATAGGAGACATTTTGAGGCCACTAACAGGGTTACTTGTCAGGAACTCCTTTTACATAAGGCTAAAAACAAGCCAGGAGTGACATTTGAAATTGATCATCCTTTTAGCCATTCTGTCAGGCTTCCGAAAATTAATGAGTGGGATGCAGAAGGGAAGTGGCTTACCAGAACATCGCACGAATTTGCTGATCTTGACTTGCTGAAATTCTGCTTACTTAATGCAAAGCTAAACACTTCACTTCTCCACAGTGCTTACATTCCCCCCAAATCTTCTCCTGGGGTTCCTCTATTCAATGTTGTTGTCTCCTCAGGCAAGTAAGAGCAAAATACGAAAGAAAGCAGCAGAAGCCACTGTCCTTGACTGACAGAATGACACAACAGGTAATTTTCAGGCTTAAACTACAAAATCACTGTGCTTACATACAACTCAAGATTCAGGATGCAAGATAACATTTATTCAACATTATTAATGCAAGGGATACGGCGTTCAGGGATACTCGAGATACAGTACAAAACTTACATGGACAGGGAACTACCTTGGTCAGGAAGGTGGTTCCATGGCAGTTTAGCTTTTGTGTCTTGTATGAATGATCTCTGCCATTTTTCCAAATATGAGAAACTTAATGGCAGGATCTGTGAAAAAGATATAATATTCCCTGTCGCTAAATACTATAATTTTCTGAGTTAAAGGAAGAATATAAAGAAAGTCAAAAAGTGGCCGGGTGTGGTGGCTCACACCTGTAATCCCAGCACTTTGGGAGGCCGAGGAGGGTGGATCACGAGATCAGGAGACCGAGACCACCCTGGCTAACAAGATGAAACCCCATCTCTACTAAAAATACAAAAAAAAAAAAAAATTAGCTGGTCGTTGTGGTGGATGCCTGTAGTCCCGGCTACTCAGGAGGCTGAGGCAGGAGAATGGCATGAACGTGGGAGGTGAAGCTTGCAGTGAGCTGAGATCACACCACTGCACTCCAGCCTGGGCAACAGAGCGAGACTCCATCTCAAAAAAAAAAAAAAAGAAAAAAAAGAAAGTCAAAAGTTTTAGAAAAACAAGTGATAGCCACTAGTAAGCTATTCTCCAAGTTATGACAATTAAATAATAAATATCCTGTACATGTTTCAGACTTCCTTTCCCCTAAAAATCCTATGCTCTGGCTAAGCAGCTTTAGCTACAAGACTGTCTCAGACAACACTGCTGCCTGGTGGGCCTTTGAGGAAACTATCAGACCCCACATTTATAAAGTATTTTTCTTCCTTCTTGAGTCAGTTATAAAGAAGCTTTAGGCATATGGAGCAATTCCATATATTTTCTCTTTCAATATTCATTTAATTTTTAAAATATTTTTTCTTATAAATTCCCTCTTTCCCCCTTTCCCTCTGTTTTAAATTCTTCCCAAATTCATAAAAAAAAAACTTCACTTACTTTCTCTTTTTCTTTATACCCTTTCTCTCTACTTCTTAACTTCTAAAACACTTAACAGTGCCCCAAAGTTATCTTCTGAATATATTTACTAAAGCCATCTTCTACACTTTCTTTCCTTTATACCAATAATATTATAGTTAAAATCATGACATTTGGAGTTAAACTCCTTGGCTCAAATTACAGGTCTATCACTTACTAGCTATGTAAACTTGAGAAGTTACTTAAACCTTCTTGGGCCTTAGTTTTCTCCTCTGTAAAATAGTGATACTTACCTTACAGGAATATTGCAAAAAGTAAATGAATTAGTACTTGTAAAGAACTTAAGACAGTGTTTAACATATATAAAGTTATAATATTAATATTTTATTGTATTTTCCATATTGCGATATTATCATCTAATGCTATTTTTAAAATGTTAAATATTTGTACTTAGCCCATACTTTGGGTTAAATAAATTTTGTGACTTGGCCTAAAGCTGTAACTGCTACATAAAACATTGTTTCAAATAAAAAATATGTCTAGACTTTTTTAAATGCTCTTGAACTTGTAGAAGGCATCTTACTTAAAAATTAATAAACTGTATGTTCACATTAACTTCACAGAGGCTAAGGAACCATTGTGTAGGAGAGTGAACAGGATCTGGCTGTAGATGAGATGAGAAAATAATAATTTCCTGAAATATTTTATTTGGGTTGTTTTTAGCATTTGAAATATTGAGAAATGGGGAATAAAAAACAGGATACATTCCAAGTGATGAAAATAGCATGTGCAAAATCTTGGAAGAATGAGCAAGTTAGAAGCCTACAATTGAGACAAAACTCTGCTAAAAGAATTTTTTTATTTTCTAAAAGACGTCTTGACAATTCACTTTAAAATTCACATTAAAATATGGCTTTTGGTATAAACACATTTTTATTACATTCTGGAACACAATACTGCTCTCTTCAAACCCAAATTTTGATCTAGACCCAAAAAGGAAAATGAAATGTATTGTCAACATTCCTCTCCATTATAGTATTTAAAGTGGATGGAAATTGAACATATTAAAAGAGTCTTGCCCTTTGCTTTTCATAAGCCTCTCTGCTGAGCATGGGCTGCCGCGGGATATCTGAGCAAGAGGGGTGGGTAGCAATAGGTCGATGCATTCATAACTGCAATCAGAATCAGATGCTTAATTTGCGGACTCATAGCACATAAAAGAAAAATTTCAAGCACTTACTGTAGCTGCTGCTGATTACTGACTATTCATTAAAAAGGTGCTTGGCTTGTTCCAATGTAACCCCAATGTTCTTTGTGAAGGAAAAGTCCATCGTGCCATTTTCCTATAAATTATGCAGCCCCCTGTTTATTCTTCAAAAGCCCATGCATTTCTTTTATAAAAAGAAGTGTTTAAAGGTTCCTGCAGCCTAGGGATTGTAGCTAAAATACTGGAATCACACAATTAGAGGGAAGAAAAAGCTAAATTAAGCCTCTGAAAGGGATACTGCCCAAGTTAATGCTTCCCTTGTGCCCCAGTGAAAGTCACTCTGACAAGCAGTGCTAAAATGTGTTCCAGTAATTGCTTCTTTCTTCAGCGTTGCTGAGTAATTGCTTTGCAACTTTGCCCTCCCGGCACACACACATAGAGTTATCATGATGTGATCCCAAAATGATAGCTAGACCCAAAGAGCAATGTTTTATAAATGCTGCAGTCAAGAAGAACGGGAAAGATTAACAAGGGAAGTAATTCTGTTTTTAGTGTAGCAGCATCCTAGGCTTTCATCCAGGAAGGAGAGGAATGAACCCAGAATACAATCAGAGCTTGCACCTTGGCTTTATCTGCTCTCTCTAGACAGTAGCCCACACAGCCAAACATAGTCCATCTAGATGCTTTGGCTCTTCAGCCTCTACTCCCATCAGAAGAACTAGAGAACATAAGAAATGTCTTGCTGGATCAGACAAATGTCTTACACCATCAGGCCATGCCTGAGAGGATATGTTCATTTTCCTCATCAATCTCAAAACAGGGAAGGTTGATTTTGAGACACCTATAGATTTCCTTTCCTTAAGAAAGCTAGGATGTATACAATATTGCTCCTTTATTTCCTAAATCCTTCCTGACTCAATAAGCATTTTTCATCTTGTGCATACCCCTTGAAGTTCAAAAGTTTGTAAGTTTGGCTGTGATAAATGGTGTCTTTTTTGTTTGCCTGAAAACAACACTTTACTGATGGCTGGCTCTACGGTAAGCATACAAAAGATGTTTCAAAAAAATACATACCAACTTGAATTGGCAGGATTAGAAATATGCAGGGTCTGAACCCTCGATATGAATACATCACCTGATTGGCTCAATTTGACTGGGTGCCTCAGGATGCCAGCTTGAATGCGTTGACTTGGAAGGGGAGGCAAGAATATAACATCTGGGTATCTTGTTTGGGCAGGGGGTTAAAAATATTGCTTTCAAAGGAGTAAGACAGGATTTTGAGAGATTTCACTGTCTCAGGGCCATGGTTAGGGTTACTCTTTTCTTTGATGAAGCTGACCAAATTCCTTACCATATGGCATGATTCCTTACCGTCTGGAGAATAAATGGGTTGATCTTCCTTTAGTCTGCTCTAACCCCACTTTCTAAGAAAAGCAAGTCGATCATAATCTTTTCTCTGTTTCATTTATCCTCTGTAGCCATTGAGCCCTCCACATGTCCACCTGCACATTATTGTTATATCTTATTGAGAATCCCTCTTTGCTTTCTATGACCAACCAAGTAACATTTGAATTCCAAAAAAGGGACTTGGGATAGGTCATTTGTAACTGTGAAGTTTTGGGAGATTGCTTGAAAGAAAAGTCCACCAGGATTCCCCAACTAAATTATTTCTATTCCCAAACCAAGCCATCTGTTACCAACAGAATGTTGAACTTTATGTGTATGAGACCATGTGTTATACATGGAATTGAAACTTTAGTTCATATGAGATTTGCTCTCTGATTAGACTAATTTTTCTTGGGTTTAAAGTAAAGAAACCTATGTTATAATAGTTCTCACCCTATGAGACTATCTACAGATCTCTAATATTTGTACTAAGATCTACTACCCCCTAAGTTATACCTTAGTTAAGAGAGAAAAGCTCATATTGTTACAAGGATGCATTGATGATATCGATTTTCCCCCTTCCTGAAATATGCCATCCCATTTAATGGCTGAACAATAAGAGAGCTGCTCTTCTTGGCTCAGAAATATGGCCAACATTTGCCACTAATATTCCTTTTCCCTCTGCTGCTGTCACAGCTTCTCTCTCCTATTTGATGGTGGGTAGACCCCTGCTTTGACTTATTCTGTTACTTATGTGAAAAAGGCTAACACACCAAGGTCAGTGGTTGGGTATCATCCATCATGTTGCCAATATGTCTGCCATGACTGATGGGGTGATGTACTGCAGGGTCTCTAACTTCTGTTACTGTCACATTTGTGCCTCTCAGCCACACCAGGACTGGAACTCTCAGGTATTGTACCATCTCATCTCCTATGGCTCTCTGATTAAAATGGCTCAGGAACCGCCCTGCTTTCATAGAGCAGTGAGAGACCAACACTAATGTTCTTGCTGACTCAAAAAGTATGCTGAAATGTGCATTACCTAGAGTGAGGATCCAAACTGAGTTGTAATCCTTTGCTTGAGTGTAAACATGGATGATTGTAACCTGAATCCATATCCCTGATAAATAAACACATCCAAACATTACATCCTGGATGACAGGAACAAGCCTGTTAAAGTACCCTTGAATTTTTAGCAAAGTTAGCAATAGATCAGGGTATTTCATAGCTAAAAAAAAAAAATGAAAAAATGAAAAAAGGGTAATCTTCTTGCTTTTGTAGGTAACATGCAATCTCACAGACATGATTAAAATTCTAATACTAGGTCAATAAACACTATACTCTTGATTTCAAGCTTTTCCTCCCGGCAAACCTGACAACTCCAACACAGATAGAAGCACAGAAGTCGATTATGGGGAAAATGCAACTAGACCATGTGTACACTTCCTCTTCATTGTCTTCTCCTTTTAATCAATAGCACACTGAGTCTCCAGCTTCTATTGAATTAGGTTTACAAAGCTTTTTTGTTCTCACCTGTCGCTAAGAAAAATCATTCATGGCATCCTGGATCTGAACTAGCGGAGACTGCATGAATCAAAAAGGTAAAAACGTTCCCTCCCCAGGGAGGCTGCCAGCTGTCTCATTGATTCAGTGCTGCTCCTGGCTGATTTGGAGGCTACCCTGGCACCAGTTCCAGAGAGTATAATAAGGTACCACAATGCAAACTGTTACCAGGGAGAAACAGAACATCTGGTCTGAAACAAAAGCAAAGTCCATCGCTAAGAAGCAGCCTGGCCATCAGCATTCAAGCATGAATATGCCAGGTCCTGTCACCTGAAAGAGGCGGTCCCTCGAGCTAAATAAGAAGATAAAATAGAAACCATAAGGGAAAAGAAACCTGGAGAGAGAAATAGTATATTTTCTCATTATTTTTGTCTAAATGTAGAAGGATATTATTCATTAGTCTTTCTAGGAGCTCTATTTTGTATTTAACACAATCAACAACAATGATAAACACTGAAAATTTGAACAGCAGAGATCGGTTGACTTTTGTCTCTTCGTTCTCTAAGTTTGGAGGGGTTTGTCTGTTTTGTAGGCATTTTTTTGTTTTATGAGGCTTGGGGGCAGTTTTTCCTTGTTTTTGTTTTTTGTTTTGGTGTGACAGCTAAAAGCTTCCTTTGTTATCCTGCTGTTACAAGCAGAGCTAATGATTGGCCTCTCTTCTGCAGAAATATTTTAATTGCCAAGGACCTATTGATATGGGCAGCCAATCTGAGAACAACAAGAAATGGCATGCATGATGCCTGCTATGTGCCTTCTACCAACCTGTGTCCCTATTCTGGGCGTAGTAGAGTCTGTGGCTGTCTAGGCTGCTTTATATATAAGCTCATTGTTGTTTTTGTTGCTGTAAGTACTAAACACCACCTTTGGAAAAAGAGAAGAATTTTACTCCAACTGCTTTAAAATGCAGATTAAAAAATAAAAAGGGCTTACCCTGTTGACAAAGCCCCTGTCAAAGTGAGAGTCATTATAGTCTACATAAGGTTTGTATACTTCATTCCTTTCCAAAGCCATCTGCCTGAATTTAATTCACTGATAATTTTATCAGTCTCCCCATGCTTTGCCTGAAACCTCTCCATTGCATTTTTTATTCTTCACAGATGTTAACTCTTTGAATGACAGTTCCAATGCCTTTAGAATTTTGATGAAGATACACAGTCTCTCTCTGAAAGATCTCTCTCATATGCAACCCTTTCTGCTGTACCAGCAGTTGTGATCTCTGACAAAAGTTGTGCTTCTCCTGGACAAAGCCAATCTAGATGCAAAATTGTATCCACAACGTGGCTAACGAAGACACTTGCAATGGCACTATCCCAGCCACACAAAATACCTACCATTTAAGGTACCTTTTGGAAACCAGAAATCATAACTCATTTTATAGGGATAATTCTAATCTTTCTTTCTGTCTTATTAGTGCATATAATATTATCTTTAAGAAACTACAGACTATCAAAGAGCACTAGAATCTGTTAAAAATTAACTGTTTGAAGAAATTAGTTTTTTACTAGTTGCTCTAAATCATGCATTCTGTGTTTTTTATTTTTTAAAGAAACTATTTAAATGTACTTTTAGGTTGTGATTAAGGTGGTTTATCTCAAGTATATTGTCAAGTCATTTTGAGGATAGTCTCTTGTTAGTTTCCATTTTAATTAAAAAAAAAAAAGTCTTGATACAGCTGATGTCAAATCCTGCTGTTAATTTTTCCCAGTAAGAATTTCTAAGCTTCTGTACTGAGCAAGGTATAGTGTTGGGCAGTGTGGGATGGATAGGACACAAACAAAAGAGAGATTTATTTTACCAGAAACACGGTGCAGACTTCACAGAACAGATCAATTGTTACTTGGGCCCTGAAATCTGGGTAGGATTTGAGGAGTAGATACAACAATAAGAAAATATCCAGGTATTGGGAACTCTAATAATAAAAGCATGGATACAGGAAAACATGCAGCAAGTTCTGAAAACACAAAGGACACCAGTTTGGCTGGATCCAAGGGCATATGAGGGAAGAAAACAGAGACAAAGTTAAAGATGTGGGGTAGAGCCATGATTTGGAAATGGGGAAGTTCCATTGGAAACTTCTTAGCAAGAATAAGACACGACATGTACTGCACTTTTAGAAGATAATTATCACCCTGTATAGGATGAATTAGGAAGGAAGATATTAAAAACAGAGACAATTTGAAAGTGTAGAAATATTTTAATTGCCAAGGACCTATTGATATGGGCAGCCAATCTGAGAACAACAAGAAATGGCATGCATGATGCCTGCCATGTGCCTTCTACCAACCTGTGTCCCTATACTGGGCATAGTAGAGTCTGTGGCTGTCTAGGCTGCTTTATATATAAGCTCATTGTCGTTTTGGTTGCTGTAAGTACTAAACAACACCTCTTTTTCTTTCTTTAAGGAAAGAAAAAGAGATCCTGGTTTAGGGCAGGTACATTTGAAATGAAATTCAGGGAATTTGTTTAAACATTCCAACCAAACAGATGGGAAAGATGTACTGAAGTCAAAAGAAAGACTCAGGTGGGCTGAGCAAAGCAATCTGACTAAAGTGCTTCACAGCTTTGCCTCTTTCTAAATTAACTCTTAGTCTCCCAGGTGTCACCATCATTTCCCAAAGGAACCTAAGCCAGACTTTATTGGATGTGTCTTCCTCATATTGATGTTTTGTTTTGTTTTGTTTTTGACTATTCATTTATCACTAGCATTGTTTCCAGAGCAATTCCAGAGCATAAAATGACACTTATCTTGTGTTTGTAGACTCAGAGTTTTCACTGGAAGTCATCATTCTGAGAACCTGACACAGGCACAAGTTAAAAACCAGAAAACAAGGTGTTGAGTCCATGGTGGTCCAGATCTGAGGGGCAGCACAGGAGGGAATGGTGGGAAAATAAGTGTAATGCTTTAGTTAAAATAATGTAGATATGGCCAGGCGCGGTGGCTCACGCCTGTAATCCCAGCACTTTAGGAGGCTGAGGCGGGCAGATCACAAGGTCAGGAGATCACGATGATCCTGGCTAACACGGTGAAACCCCGTCTCTACTAAAAATACCAAAAAATTAGCCGGGCCTGATGGTGGGTGCCTGTAGTCCCAGCTACTCGGGAGGCTGAG
>NW_012111364.1:8393055-8421316 GCF_000951035.1 Colobus angolensis palliatus
GTCTCTACTAAAAATACCAAAAAATTAGCCGGGCCTGATGGTGGGTGCCTGTAGTCCCAGCTACTCGGGAGGCTGAGGCAGGAGAATGGCCTGAACCCGGGAGGGAGAGATTGCAGTGAGCTTAGATGGCGCAATTGCACTCCAGCCTGGTAGACAGAGAGAGACTCCATCTCAAAAATAATAATAATAATAATAATGTGGATACTACCTGTAGATTAGGATGTCAAAAATTTAAGAATAAAAATGTATTGCTTAAAATTGGAGATTATAATAATTATTATTGGCCCTATGAGGGGCAATGTGATACATACATGAACAAATATCCAAATCTTCTAAGAGTATGATTTCTGTTAACTTTCACTAGCTTAGAGGGACTACTTGTGGTACCAATCCAGAGCCCAAGACTAGAAAAATTCCATTTAGAGCAAAACGTATAAAACTTCCCAAAGAGCAACTTAGGGGAGAATTTGGTTTAATGTGTTATTGTAGAGACTAATTAGATTTTTCACCAAAACCTCTTTCCCTTTACTTCCTGGTATACAGATAGACCACATTTCTCAGCATCCCTATGGTTAGGTGGGGCTTGATAACTGACTTCTGTCCTGCAGAATGTGATCTAAGGTGATGTTCTCCACTTACCAGCCTTAAGAACTTCCAGCTTGATCCTCCACACTCTCTTCTTTTGTCTTCTTATAAAGTGAAACAATAGAGAACTCCAAGTCCCCCAGGAAAGGTGGAGCCACTAGAAGGAACGTCTGTTGGAGGCTGATGCACCATCCACTCACACCAGAATTAATGAGAACTAGAACACTTTCATAGACTGTTATCATATTCAGTCAATGAGAGTTACGAGTAGTTTGTTACAGCAATTACCCTACCCTAAAGGATACGCATTTGATGTTTTAGAGTCACACAGACTTAAATCTATGTCTCAGATCTGCCATATAATCAGCCCTGAGAAGATGGGCAAGTTACCCTCTTGGAGCCTCAGTTTCCCTGTAAGTAAAACAGTGAAAGTAGAGGTTCTTTGTACATTAAACAAAGCAGAATGTATGTAAATTTTTGGAACAGTGTCAGCAATAGAAAACATCTGAGAGAAGATAGCTATTATTATCTTTGGTAGAGAAGACACTATTTGTATGGTGTTGATAGCCAGCATAGAAATGGAATTGGAGGATGATATGAGAAGGTAGCTGTAGCTGAAATACTCCTTTCTAGCATTCCCTAGAGAAGGAAACTGCAATTTTATCTTCATCTATTATCAAATAGTTACTTCTGTTTACAAGAACAACTCATTACTATCAAAGAATGATGGAGAAATCTAAGATTTAGGGTTGGGATTCAAATTTTATTTCTGGGATATCTACTTCTGGTCATGACAGAATGACTGGTATAGAAATCATACACCTATTGTAAACTATAAAACTGGACAAAATATGCGAATCAATTGTTGTTAGACATTGGGCAACAAACTGTACAGGGCTGTGACCCTTGACAGAAGAGAAACACGTGAGGTGAACTTCATTTTTACCTCAAATTTCTGTCTAAGGCACTTTCTGAACTGAAATACAGGAAGTAGCAGTCTCATTAGGTAGAGGAGACAGAGCTTGGAGTTTAGGGCTGGTGAGAAGGCTGGAATTTACAAAGAAAGGAACTTGATACATGGGAGACGCAAAAAGTGGGGTGTCCCAAAGTCTGCACAGATATGCTGCTCAGGACCAAGCTCTGGGCTCCATATGGGCTAGGTAATACTCATGAAGGCTAACACAGTGGCTGGAAAGTCTCTCCTAAACTAAGACACAAGAGGTTATAAAACTGGGAGACTTCAGAGTCCCAGCCTGTCACTGTGGAGAGAAGAGACTTCACCTAACAACCTGGGCATCTAGTTAAGGCCCCAGAAAGGCCATACCTTAGAAATAAACATTCCCTAGAGGAAAGGGCATGACCTAGGACTGGAGAAAAACTGAAGTAGACCTTCTATAACAAAATTTAAAACTTCAGGTTTCTCAACCTCAACATTAATGAAATATTGGATTAGATAACTGGTGCTATCCTGTGGATTGTAAGATCTTTAGTAACATTCCTGGCCTCTGGCTTCTATGTGTCATCATTATCCTCAAGTGGTAACAACCAGAAATGTCTCTATACATGATCAAATGTTTCCTGGGCTGAGGGAAGCAAATTAATTTGTGGTCAAAAACCACCACTGTCCAGGTCTAAGTGATTCATCATGAATTAACTGTCAATCAGAAAAAAAAGAAAAAAAAACCCTCAAAATTCTTTAAAGAAAACATCATAATCTATAAATCATGTAACATCCACATTGTTCAGTATATATAAAAAAGTACTGCACATGGCTGGGTGCAGTGGCTCAGGCCTGTAATCCCAGCACTTTGGGAGGCTGAAGTGGGTGGATCACAAGGTCAGGAGATCGAGACCATCCTGGCAAACACGGTGAAACCCCGTCTCTAATAAAAATACAAAAAAAAAAATTAGCCGGGCGTGGTGGTAGGCACCTGTAGTCCCAGCTACTCGGGAGGCTGAGGCAGGAGAATGGCGTGAACCCGGGAGGCAGAGCTTGTAGTGAGCCAAGATCATGCCACTGCACTCTAGCCTGGGCGACAGAGTGAGACTCCGTCTCAAAACAAAAAAAAAAGAAAAAGAAAAAAGTACTGCACAGACAAATAAGCAAGAAAATATGAGTTACAATCAAAAGGAAAAAATAGTCAATAGAAGCAGTAGCCCAGGATGATGCAAAAGTTGGAATTAGCAGAGAACTCAAAAAAGCCATTATAAACATGTTTGAATTTTTTCTTTAATGATATATAGAGTGGGTGAATAGATAGAGGATATCAGTAGAGACATGAAAACTATAAAAAAGAACCAAGTGAAGATTCAAAAACTGAAAAATAAAATATATGCAATAAAAAGCTCATTGGATGGGCTTAAGAGCACATTGGACAATAAAGGGATCAGTGAACCTAAAGTTATATCAATAGAAATCACCCAAACTGAAAAAGATAAAAACTATTTTTAAAAAATGAACAGCATCTCAGTATCTTGTGGGAAAATAGAAGATTCTATACATATATATAAAACTAGATTCACAAAAACGGGGGAGTGAGAGGTTAGGACATAAAAATGTTTGAAAAAATAATGGTTGAAAATTCCCTAAATATGGTGAAAACCCACAGAATAAAGAAACTGAGCAGCAAACTCAAAACAATACAAATGCAAAGAAGACTATACTTAGGCATGTGATAGTAAAACAGTTAAATTCTGGAAACAAAGAAACATTTTATGTTTCCCAAAGGAGTAAAAATAATTATACACAGGGGAAAAATAATAGGAATGTCTCTGACTTCATGTCAGAAACATTGAAGACTAGAAGACTATGAAACAGCATGTTTAACGTGCTAAAAGAGATTTTTGCTTCAAGCCAAGATGGAATAACATTAAAAAAAGGGAAAAAATAAGCAAAACATATGAAACAATGGTTTTCAAGACACTGGACATCAGTCAACAAAGGATAGTGATCCCCAAGAGACCGGAAATAAATAAGGTGAGTCTTACTTATGACTATCTCAGCTTCCTGGCTTGAGAACTTCAAGGTCGCTGTCCAAAGAGGGAGACAGCAGGAGGACCTCACTTTCTGAATGGAAAAGATGAAGCTCAGAATCCAGAAAAACAAGGCAACTTGAGTTTTTAGGACAGAGTTCAGGAAAGGAGAGATGGACACAAAAACAGAAGGCTGGAGATATTCAAACCATTTCCATCAACTATTCAGCAGATTCGTGTTAGGAAACTACCCAAGGCCAAGGAATGAGAAGACACGGCACCCAATGGTCACGAAGGACAATGATTTTTGCCTGTTATAACCAGCCAGACTGGAGAACCACATTATTCATGGGACATTGAGTTGAATACTCAGTGGGACATATTGCCTTAGAAATGGTAAATAATTATCCCTAGACCAAATGATGCTCTGGTTACACCTAACAAATTAAAAAAAAGCAATACCTAAAAGATTCAAACTATTTTCAAGTAACTTAACGGCATCTCAGAACAAAGCACAAAAATATTTACAGGAATACATAAATATCCAGCACTCAACAAGATATAATTCACATTTGGCATCTAATCAAAATTTGCCAGGTATTCAAAGGAGCCAGAATATACAATCCCTAATGAAGGAGTAATTCAATCAACTGAAATCAACCAAGAACTGAGACCAATGTTAGAACTAACAGACATGGACAAAAAGATACTTATTATTACTATATTTCATATGTTCAAAATGTTAAGTAGAGACAGGAAATATGAAAAAGAGAGGAAGACTGAAAACAGTAATCTGGGATAATCAAACGTTAACATATGAAAGCTACAATGGCTGAAATGAAAAGTACCTCAGAGGAGAATAATGACACATTAGATAATGAAGAAGAAAAGATTAGTAAACTTGAAGAAGTAGCAATTGAAGCAGTAAAAAAAAATCACAAAAAGAAAAAGAATTTACAAAAATTAACAGAGCATCAGTGTGCCGCAGGCCAACTTTCAAGTGGCCTAGTATTTATATATTTGGAGTTGCTAAACAAGAGAAAAGAAAGGGAGGAACTTTTTAAGTGTCTGAAGAAATAGTGACCAAAATTTTTCTAAATTATGAAAATTAGAAACCCACAGATCAAAGAAACTCAAAAAACCCAAAAAATAAGAAATATGAATTAAACTATTGTATTAGTTCATTTTCATGCTGCTGATAAAGACATACCTGAGACTGGACAATTACAAAAGAAAGAAGTTTAATTGGACTTACAATTCCACATGGCTGGGGAGGTCTCATAATCATGGCAGAAGGCAAGAAAGAGCAAGTCACATCTTACATGGAATGCAAGCAGGCCAAGAGAGAATGAGAAGTAAAAGCGAAAACCCCTGATAAAACCATCGGATCTTGTCAGATTTATTCACTACCACAAGAACAGCGTGGGGAATATCACCCCCATGATTCAATTGTCTCCCACTGGGTCCCTCCCACAACACATGGAAATTATGGGAGTACAATTCAAGATGAGATTTGGATGGGGACACAGACCTGAACCATATCATTCCGCCTTGGCCCCTGCCAAATCTCATGTCCTCACATTTCAAATCCAATCCTGCCTTCCCAACAGTCTCTGAAAGTCTTAAATCATTTCAGTATTAACTCAAAAGTCCGCAGTCCAACATCTCATCTGAGACAAGGCAAGTCCCTTCCGCCTATGAGCCTGTAAAATCAAAAGCAAGTTAGTTATTTCCTAGATACAATGGGGGTACAGACATTGGGTAAATGCAATGGCCTGCATTTCTCCATTCCAAATGGGAGAAATTGGTCAAAACAAAGGGTCCACAGGCCCCATGCAAGTCCAAAATCCAGCAGGGCAGACAAATCTTAAAGCTCCAAAATGACCTCCTTTGACTCCACATCTCACATCCAGATCATGCTAATGCAAGAGGTGGGTTCCCATGGTCTTGGGCATCTCTGCCCCTGTGACTTTGGGTACAACCTCCCTCTCAGCTGCTTTCACAGGCTAACATTAAGTGTCTGCAACTTTTCCAGGTGCATGGTTCAAGCTGTCAGTGGATCTACCATTCTGGGGTCTGGAGGACAGTGGCCCTCTTCTCATAGCTCCAGTAGGTGGTGCCCCAGTAGGGACTCTGTGTGGGGGCTCCAACCCCACATTTCCCTTCTGCACTGCCCTAGCAGAGGTTCTCCATGAGAGCCCCGCCCCTACAACTAACTTCTGCCTGGGCATCCAGGCATTTTTATACATCTGAAATCTAGGTAGAAGTTGCCAAACCTCAATTCTTGACTCTGTGCACCTCCAGGCTCAATACTACATGGGAGTTGCCAGGGCTTGGGGCTTGCACCATATAAAGCCATGGCCCAAGCTCTACATGGGCCCCTTTCAGCCATGGCTGGAGCAGCTGGAATGCAGGCCGCCAAGTCCCTAGGCTGCACACAGCTCGGGCACACTGGGCCCGGCCCATGAAACCACATTTTCCTCCTAGGCCTCCAGTTCTGTGATGGAAGGGGCTGCCATGAAAACCTCTAACAAGCTCTGTAGACATTTTCCCCATTGTCTTGGGGATTAACTTTTGGCTCCTCGTTACTTATGCAAATTTCTGCAGCTGGCTTGAATTTCTCCTGAGAAAAGGTATTTTCTTTTGTTTCACATTGTCAGGCTTCAAATTTTCTGAACTTTTATTATCTGTTTCCCTTTTAAAACTGAATGTTTTTAACAGTGCCCAGGTCACCTCTTGAATGCTTTGCTGCTTAGAAATTTCTTCTGCCAGGTACCCTAAATCATCTCTTTCAAGTTCAAAGTTCCATAAATCTCTAGGGCAGGAGTAAAATGCTGCCAGTGTCTTTGCTAAAACATACCAAGAGTCACCTTTGCTCCAATTCCCAACAAGTTCTTCATCTCCATCTGAGACCACCTCAACCTGGACCTTATTGTCCATATCAGACATTTGGTCAAAGCCATTCAAAAAGTCTCTAGGAAGTTCCAAACTTTGTCACATTTTTCTGTCTTCTTCTGGGACATCCAAACTGTTCCAACCTCTGCTTGTTACCCAGTTCCAAAGTTGCTTCCACATTTTCAGGTACCTTTTCAGCAACACCCTACTCTACTAGTACCAATTTAATGCATTCGTCCATTTGTATGCTGCTGATAAAGACATACCCAAGACTAGGCAATTACAAAAGAAAGAGGTTTAATTGGACTTACAATTCCACATGGCTGGGGAGGCCTCATAATCATGGCAGAAGGCAAGGAAGAGCAAGTCACATCTTACATGGAATGCAAGCAGGCCAAGAGAGAATGAGAAGATGCAAAAGCGAAAACCCCTGATAAAACCATCAGTCTCGTCAGATTTACTCACTACCACAAGAACAGTATGGGGGAAATCACCCCCATGATTCAATTACCTCCCACTGGGTCCCTCCCACAACACGTGGGAATTATGGGAGTACAATTCAAGATGAGATTTGGGTAGGGACACAGAGACAAACCATATCAAATATCAAGATACATCATAATTAAATCAGTCAAAACCAGTGATACAGAGAAAACTTCGAGAGCACCAGCAGGGACAGGAGAATATGCTACATTAAAGAAGATCAGAATTAAAGATGAGAGCAGATTTCTTATCTGAAAGTAAGGAAGCAAGAAGATATTGAAATAATATCTTTAAAGTACCAATAGAAAAAATAAAAATAAACCCTGATGATCTAGAAATCTATACGTAGCAAATATATGCTACAAAAGTGAAGGCAAAATAAAGACTTTTTCAGATATGAAAAAGCTGAAAGTATTAATTACCAGCAGATCTGTACTCACTACTTGTACAAGAAATAATTTTTAATAAAAAGGTTGTTCAGGCAGAATAAAAAAGATATCATATAGGAATATGGATCTAGAGTCCAGAAAAAAATGGCAGATAAGAGGCAGGACTACACTGCAGCTCTCACTCAGACAGACAGAACAGCATGTGGAGACTCACACTATAAACCTTTGCTCCAAGAACTCCTGCAGGAACATACCAAGAAAACTGAAAAAATTCACAGGCTCTTTGAAAGAAGCAGCTTGCCACTGCAAACTCCATGAGACAGCTGAAAACTGTGAGTGCCCAAAGTGTGAGAGGGGCAACACCCGCCTCTGAGCACACATACTCACTGGGGAACCTGAAAATCCAGATCACAGGAGAAGGATTTAAACTTACCTAGAGCCAAAATGAATTTAGAGAGCCAAGTGAAATATAAAAGTAGAAGAAGCAGCGGGAAGAGCCCTGTAGCCCCTCTGGGTCCCCAGGGAAGTCATTTCTGACTATCTCTCAGGGATCCTGGGGGAAGGCTTTCAGTGGAATAGGGGAAGGACCACAAGGAGAAGAAAACTTCTGATTTTAGTTTTCTTAAAATTATTTTTGTAATATTATTACAAAGCTGTGCTTTGTAATAATTTTGACCAAGCACAGATTTTCCTGGGCAGAATCCAGGGGGCAGGGGTGAATGGGAAGTGCAGATATGAGCATAGAAGCCATGGCAGGCAGGGAGGGATGGGACTTGAAAGCCCTGCTTGCTTTCACAGTAGGGAGCCTTGCAGCCTGGGGCAAGATCTCAGTCCTGCTCACTGGCTGCCTGGAAATAAACTTGATGCTGTTGGTGGGGCATAGTGAAAGTGAGACCAGCCTTACTGGCTGCATGAAAGCTAGGTGAGGCCTGTCATTACCAGCTTTTCCCGACTTGCCCGGCAATCTACATGATGCAGCAAGGCAGCCATAATCTACCTGGAAACATAACTCCATTGGCATGAGAACCACACCCTCATCCCCCACTACAGCTGCAGCAAGCCCTGCCCAAGGAGAGTCTGAGCTCATCCATGCCTAACCCTGCCCCCAACAAATGGTCTTTCTCTGCCCGTCTTGGTAGCTAAAGACAAAAAACATAATCTCTTGAGGGCTCTATGGCCCCCCGCACCATAGACTTTAAAGCAACAGCAGTTAAAAAGACAGAGGGACATTAATTAATGATAAAACGACTAGTCCAGCAGGAAAATATCACAATCCTAAATATATATGCACCTAACACTGGATCTCCCAAATTTATAAAAACAATTACTACTAGACCTAAGAAACGAGATAGACAGCAACACAATAATAGTGAGAGACTTCATTACTCTACTGATGGCACTAGACAGGTCATCAAGAAAATTCAACAAAGGAACAATGGGCTTAAAACTATACCCTAGAGGCCGGGCGCGGTGGCTCAAACCTGTAATCCCAGCACTTTGGGAGGCCGAGACGGGCGGATCACGAGGTCAGGAGATCAAGACCATCCTGGCTAACACGGTGAAACCCTGTCTCTACTAAAAAATACAAAAAATTAGCCGGGTGAGGTGGTGGGCGCCTGTAGTCCCAGCTACTCGGGAGGCTGAGGCAGGAGAATGGCGTGAACCCGGGAGGCGGAGCTTGCAGTGAGCTGAGATCCGGCCACTGCACTCCAGCCCAGGCGACAGAGCGAGACTCCATCTCAAAAAAAAAAAAAAAAAAACTATACCCTAGAACAAATAGGCTTAACAGACATTTACAGAACATTCTACCCAACAACTGCAGAATATACATTCTATTCATCAGCATGTAGAACATTCTCCAAGATAGAACATATGATAGGCCACAAAACAAGTCTCAATACATTTAAGAAATTGAAATTATATCAAGTACTCTCTCAGACCACAGTGGAATAAAATTGGAAATCAACTCCAAAAGGAACCCTCATAACCATGCAAATACATGGAAATTAAAGAACTCCTGAAAGATCGTTACATCAACAATGAAATCAAGACAAAAATTTAAAAATTAATTGAACTGAATTATAATAGTGATGCAACTTATCAAAACCTCTGGAATCCAGCAAAGGCAGTGCTAAGAGGAAAGTTCATAGCATTAAATACCTACATCAAAAAGTCTGAACAAGCACAAATCAACAATTTACCTCAAGGAACTAGAGAAACAAGAACAAACCAAACCCAAACACAGAAGAAAAGAAGTAACAAAGACCAGAGCAAAGCTAAATGAAACTGAAACAAAAAAAAAAGTATACAAAAGATAAATAAAACAAAAAGCAGGTTCTTTGAAAAGATAAACAAAATTGATAGACCATTAGTGAGATTAACCAAGAAAATAAATAAGAAGATCCAAATAAGCTCAACTGGAAATAAAATGGGAGATATTACAACCAATACCACAGAAATACAAAAGATCATTGAAGGATACTATGAACACTTTTATGTGCACAAACTAGAAAAGAGGAGATGGATAAATAGAGAATCCAGAAATAAAGCCATTGGATCCAGCAATCCCACTACTGGATATCTACCCCGACGAAAAGAAGTCATTATATGAAAAAGACACTTGCACATGCATGTTTATAGCAGCACAATTTGCAACTGCAAAAATACGGAACCAGGCCAAATGCCCATCAATTGAGTGGATAAAGAAAATGTGAGATATATATATATATATATATGGAATGGAATACTATTCAGCCATAAAAAAGAAATGAAATAATGGCATTCACAGCAACCTGGATGGAGTTGGAGACCCTTATTCTAGTGAAATAACTCGGGAATGGAAAACCAAATATCTTATGTTCTCGCTTATAAGTGGGAGCTAAGCTATGAGGACATAAAGGCATAAGAACAATACAATGGACTTTAGAGACTCAGGTAGGAGAGGTGGGAGATGGGTGAGGGATAAAAGACTACACTTTGGGTGCAATGTACACTTCTTGGGTGATGGGTGCACCAAAATCTCAGAAATCACCACTAAAGAATTATCCATGTAACCAAACACCACCTGTTCCCTGAAAACCTTTTGAAATAAAAAGAAAAAAACAAATATGGATCTATATGAAGGAATGCACAACACTAGAAATGGTAGCTACCTGGAAAAATAAAAATAAAATGTGTGATAAAAATAGTCCAAAGGCTGAAAGAGGGAAAATAAAAGTATATTATTATATGATTATTATACTTTATAGAAAGCTGTGTAATATTGATTCTAAATAGACTGTAATAAGTTAAAAATGCATATTTTAACCTCAGATCAATGTCTCAAGGAAACAAAGAGATACGGTTCAAAAACCAATTTAGGAAATAAAATATAATATAAAACATTTAATTAATACAAATTGTTATTCTGCCACTTACTCCTTGTGTAACCTTATGAAGGTTGTTTCAACTTATTTTAACTTCAGTTTCCTCATCACCCATTAAGTGTATTCAATAATATTAATTTCATTAAGTTGTGATGATAAACCAATCTTGAAGTTCCTTGAGGGAAAAGACCATATCTTATTAATTGTTATATTGTGTATGCCAGGCACAGTGGTTGGCACATGGATTTTTACATTAAGTAATTTTTCTCTTAAATCCTACCTTATGTGACTTAGTGCCTGGCATATAATAGACATGCAACAAATGTTTTTAAGTAAATCTATGGCAAAGTTTTCTATAAAATGATGAAATACAGTAAGATATATCAAAAGTAGAACAAATAAAATATACATTTTTATTTGATAAACTGTAAGTAAAGGGAGAGGTGCATATGTACGTGCAAAAAAAATCACACAAAGAATATTAGAAGATAATGAAAGACAATGCTTCATTTTTTGTCTCTTTGAGATAAACATCAAAATCTATAATGCACCTTAGAAATGTAGCCTAAAATAAGTTTATCCTCAAATGATTTAAAACTCATCACATATTGAGTCCTGATGATCTGAAACAATTGTTCTTTCCAAATCAGGTAGTTTCTGGGGACTCTAGTTAGCAACAAGCAGTGAAAGAGAAAAGTTAGGAGTCTCCATATACCAATCACAGATAATGTCTGATTAGCAAGTACTGAGGCCCTGGAAGTGTTTGGCCGAAAACCACTTTTATTTAAATATGAAGTAGGGTCAAGGAGAAAAAGCAAGGCTAACTCATTGAAACATCTCTAAGAAAACATATCAAGAAAGTCTTCAGACCTGAGAAATATTTACTGGCTTAAAAGGATTCCCACTAACTCTTCTCATAATTAATAATGGTAATTGTCATCATTTGCTAAGCATAATTTCTCCAGACCCTGAGTTAACTGTATATATATATTACCTAATTTAGTATTCACAACAACTCAATGATTCCTAAGTCCAGCCTTTTTAAAATTTGAGACAGGCAGGACTTGACTGTCCTGCCTATCTCAAATGTATTATGGAAATGAGGATATCTAATATTAGTGATTATCTGATTAGGCATGCACCTGAAAAATAAGCCCACCATGATGCCAAGCACTTGTAGTCCTAGATGCTTGGAGCCTGAGGCAAGAGGATCCCTTAAGCCTAGGAGCTTGAAGCCAGCCTGGGCGACAGAATGAGACTCCATCAAAAAAAAAAAAAAAAAAAAAGCGTTTAAAGGAATATATTATTATATGATTATATTCTAACATATTTTTAATTGTTCACATTTATCTGAGATTTTGGAAGGCCTTCATTAATTTACATAGCAAATAGTACCCTCTCTGTTTACGCATGCACACACACACAAACACACTTTAGAGTCAGTGCAGTGAAAGGAAAGAATCCAGGCTTCAAAGACAGATAAATTTGTTTCAGATATTGTCTCTACCACATACAAGATGCATGGCCATGAAAAAATATTTAATTCTCCCTTCTTTGATCCATACAATGAGGATAATAGCATCTACCTCCTAGAACTTCTTGGGATTTTACTTGGGTAGCGTTTGTGACAAATCTTAACACAGAGACCCATAAATGTTTCTCATCTTCTTTCCTCTTCCAAAAAGTCACATGCATTTAAAAGAGTCCTACTTTTAAAAAATGACCTGCCATTTGGACACCACCATTTTTGTTTCCTGGACAGCACAGGTCCTACTGTGTTCTCCAAATACTGTGAAGACTTGCCTGGTCTCTTCTTGTTTGTTTAACAACCTACCACCAGATGGCAGAAGATATGTGATGAATCAGAAGCATAAGGACACCTCTATTGGGAAGAAGATAGGCATTCTTCCTATAGAATAGTATAGACTCTTCCCACCAATGGATATAAGACATTGTGAAGATAATTCCTACTGTCCATGAGAAGGTAAGGCTTAAGATCTCTTCACCTCTTAAGAGCCGTAGTCAATATGTTCCAGGAAAGCTCTGTTCCAGGCTAGATTCACAGTCACACAGATTTCAGATTCCCATCAGCAGGACTAAGATAGTATGGATCTAAATTTAAAAGATTATGATTCAAGTATCATAATGAAGAATGGTAGAAACAAATTATAACACAATGAATTTTTTAAATTCCATGCAAATATAAAATGTGTATATATAATATATGTGTGTGGTTATGTTTATATGTTTAACAATGATAAATAAATAATATTTTAAGTGGGGTGGAGAAGGAAAAGCTCTATTTTGCAAAAGAATTCTAACTAAAAAGTTCAGAAGGAATGACAGAATTCAAAAATCACCATCTGCAGCCACCATAGTAATAATTGATTGAGATAATAATCAGTAATAGATGCCAAAAGCACAGATAAAAGACTGTTGAAGAACAGGATAGTAACACAATCTGAAAGTATATCTCCTTCAATTACCTATTAATTTGAATGAAGAAAGGTATGTTTGATAGTGGGGAAATCTGATGGACCTCACTTTAATCAAAAGATCAAATTTAGCATAACCAATAAAAGAACAAACTGACCTAATGCGTCTCCTAATTAGATATCCTAGAGTGACAATATACAACATCACTTTTGTAGTTTTCTGCCAAAAAAATGTTTAACCTGAATCATAAGAAAATCATTAGACAAGTCCAAATTGAAGGACAATCTGTAAAACGATCAACCTTGACTCCCCAAAAGCCCAAAAGGCAAAAAAAAAAAAAAAAAACTTTTAAATTAAAGACCCCTAGAGGCATGACATGCAAATGCAATTTTAATTTTTTAATTTTTAAAACTTTTTTAAACACCTATAAAGGACATTGTTGGAACAATTGCGAAATTTTGAATACGGACAGGAAATTAGATACTAGTGTTGTGTTAATGTTGATTTCTTGAGTGTGATATTAATGTTTGGTTATGTCAAAGAATGTCCATTTCCTAGCAAACACAGACAGAAGGGGCAAGCATCAAGAAACCTGCAACTAATTCTCAAATGGTTCAGGAAAAGAAAAATATACATATATGTTATATATTTTTTCCTACCATACATGAGAAGGTAATACTTAAGATTTCTTCTGACTGCTAAGAGCCATTAGTCCACATATCCCAAGAGAGCTATTCTTATATTGAATAGCAGCAGAGAGAGACAGCATACAAACACAAAAGTGACAAAATGTTAATAATTAAATCTAGGGTTTAGGTTTATGTGTATTTATCGTACTATTCTTGGATATGCTTTTTCTTTGAGACTGAACTTTATTGGGGGCTATTTTTTGAATTTTTCAACTGACAAATAATCATTGTACATATTTACAGGGTACACAGTGATGTTTTGATACATATAATGTTTAGTGATCAGATCAGGATAATTAGCATATTCATCATCTCAAACATTCATCATGTCTGTGTTGAAAACATTCAATAACCTCACCTCTAGCGATTTAAATCTATATAATATTGTTAACTATAGTGGATGACTATAGTTAACAGTAATATTTTTTCTAATATGATTCTGGGAAATCTCATTTGAGAAAGTTGTTTTAGTTCTAATTGGGATCTGCCATCCTAGGGGAGAAAAGTGTATATTGAAGCTTAAATGAATCCATGAGCAAAATAAGCCAGTCCGTGAGTGTTATAAGGAAGGTGGTCTAAATCAGCTGGTTCCCAGAGGTGTGGAGCAAGAGTTTATGCTCCTCCCTCTCTGCTCTTCTGACCTTATCATTCATTTTCTCTTAAAGTTCCTAGTTACAAAAATAACTCAGGCCAGAGGGAGGTGTCATTTTCTTCTCACAATGACAAAGTTTACAGTCTAAACCTTTACTCTTCTGAATTGCTTTTCCAGTTGGGACCACAGAGATGACTATCAGTGCATCTATAATATAAACCTGATTTCTCTGAGCTCCAGCAGCATGCCCATGTACTGTAAGGCCACATGTGAGCTCCACAGGACAGCAGCATATACGGTTATCTGAATTTATTCTCTACCTGGAATGAAAGTAGGTCATCACATCCATATCTAAGATAGGTCAGACTTCAGAGCTTCTCTCAGCACCCCAGCTGCTTCCCTTATGTTGTTACACTTTCCAGGGCTCCACAGAGTCTATTTTGAGATATGTTTTTTTTTTAAGTGGGAAAGTTGGTATGGTGTCTGTGATCCATTGAAATATATTTTCTAAAGGACACACTCCTTTAGAAAACAGGTGGTCTACTGCCCTCCCATTCCCTGTCTCCTGTGCTTAGTCCTGGAATGTACGTTAAACCTAGAATGTACACAGGAATCTGTGAGATGTTGAAAGAAACAACATGCCCAGGAATCCATTCTGACATGGACTGGCCAGGTCTGGACTCTCCTTAGGTTCTTCCTTCTTTCTATACCATTTGTAAAAGTGTATCTATATATTTTACTGCTATGTTAACTTTAATCCAGAAAAATAAGCAAAGAATTTCAAATATTTTCAGGGTGTCTTAAACAAATTGCCTGATCTCTGCATTTCTGTTGTCTCACTTCTAAAATAGTGATGTGTCTCATTAAGTTGCATGGGAATTAAATAAGAATGTGAACTTCTGCTTTATCATGAACTCCTAGAGAGTAGGGATTTCCTCATTCATCTTTGTGTCACAGCACCACATCTGAATATAAATAGACACCTTAACAAAAACAGTCTCCTATTTCCAGGAAATAGAATATTCTTTCAGGAAAAAAACATTTTAACTAATAGGTTCTATAGTTATATGCTGTTATACTTGATGTATAACAAGTGTATGTGGCTCTGTTTGTTTTGCTGTTCTTACACTGAATGGCACCAGTTCTTAGATACAAGAAAATACTGGTTTGAATTTTAAAATACCACATTGTTGTCTACTAATTAGATGGTTAAGATAAACAAAGCAATAAGAATATTATTCAAAGGTTTTTCTATGTTAGGACAAGGGTCAGCTAATTTTTTCTATGAATAGCCAAATAACAAATAGCTAAGCTTTGTGGGCTATATGGTCTCTGTCACAACTACTTAACCCTGTGATTGTAATGAGAAAGCAGCCATAGACAATACATAAGTAAATAAACATGACTGTGTTTCAATAAAACCTTATTTATAAACCCCGAAATTTAATTTAATCTTAATTTAATTTCATTTTAATTAACTTTAATTTTAATTTCATTTTATTTTCATGTGTCTCAAAATATTCTTTCTTTGATTTTTGTTTCAAACATTTAAGAATGTAGAAAACACTCTCAGCTCACAGACTATACAAAAACAGGCAGTTTGGTGTTAGAATATTACCTGTATTTGAATATTGAGTGAATTTATCAAGCATTTTCATATCAATCTAAAATTTGACTTCTAAAAGTATGAGTTAAACAGATATTGAACTAAAATTCATATTTTAAAGAGAGAGGGTTAAGACAATCATTACGAGCTTCTTTAGAAAACAGTCCTGGGGGGGGTGCGCCCAAGATGGCCGAATAGGAACAGCTCCAGCCTCCAGCTCCCAGCCTGAGTTACACAGAAGATGGGTGATTTCTGCATTTTCAAGTGAGGTAGCGGGTCCATCTCACTGGGGCGTGTTGGACAGTTGGCGCTGGTCCGCGGGTGCAGCCTAACCAGCGAGAGCCGAAGCAGGGCAAGGCATCATCTCACCTGGGAAGTGCAAGGGGAAAGGGAATTCCTTTTCCTAGCCAAAGGAAATGGAGACACACAACACCTGGAAAATCAGGTAACTCCCACCCTAATACTGTGCTTTACCAAGGGTCCAAGCAAATGGCACACTGGGAGATTATATCCCACACCTGGCCCAGAAGGTCCCACACCGATGGAGCCTCCCTCATTACTAGCACAGCAGTCTGAGATCTAATTGCAAGGTGGCAGCGAGGCTGGGGGAGGGGCGCCCAACATTGCTGAGGCTTAAGTAGGTAAACAAAGCCACTGGGAAGCTCGAACTGGGTGGAGTCCACCACAGCTCAGGAAGGCTGGCCTGCCTCTGCAGACTCCTCCTCTGGGGACAGGGCATAGCTAAACAAAAAGCAACAGACACCCCAGCAGAGGTAAATGCCCCCCTGTCTGACAGCTTTGAAGAGAGCAGTGGATCTCCAAGCACGGAGCTTGAGATCTGAGAATGGACAGACTGCCTGCTCAAGTGGGTCTTTGACCCCTGAGTAGCCTAACTGGGAGACATCCCCCACTAGGTGCACACCGACACCTCACACCTCACACGGTGGGGTACACCCCTGAGACAAAGCTTCCAGAGCAAGAATCAGACAGCAACACTTACTGTTCAGCAATATTCTATCTTCTGCAGCCTCCGCTGCTGATACCCAGGCAAACAGAGTCTGGAGTGGGCCTCAAGCAAACTCCAACGGACCTACAGCTGAGAGTCTTGACTGTTAGAAGGAAAACTAACAAACAGAAAGGACACCCACACCAAAACCCCCAATAAAAAAAGAGAATTTTAGACCAATATCCCTGATGAACATCAATGCAAAAATCCTCAATAAAATACTGGCAAACCGAATCCAGCAGCACATCAAAAAGCTTATCCACCATGATCAAGTGGGCTTCATCCCTGGGATTGAACAATGAGATCACTTGGACACAGGAAGGGGAACGTCACACACCAGGTCCTATTGTGGCGGGCGGGGGAGGGATAGCATTAGGAGATATACCTAACATAAATGACAAGTTAATGGGTGCAGCACACCAACATGGCACATGTATACATATGTAACAAACCTGCACGTTGTGCACATGTACCCTAGAATTTAAAGTATAATTTTAAAAAAAGCAGTCCTTTATCAGAAATATATTGATTTGTTTGTATTGTTAGAAATTTCTAATATTTCTGAATTTAAGTGAACTGTAAAAATTATTTTCACTGTGTGTAGGTGATGTAAAGTGATTAAATTAAGTATGCTTCAATCAGGTTTAATTGCTTAGGGGTACTAATTAAGAGCACATTTATTCATTTATTTTTTATAAGGAACCTCCCCACACACACAAGTACTAACAATGTTAGAGGTGCCGTACATGTTTTTGAGAAAGATGTATTTTTTTCTTGATATGTAATCATCCCAGTTGGGGGGTGTTCCATATACGTCAATAGAAGGGAGAATTTGACAAACCCAAAAGGAAAGCCAAAATGTGTAAAAGACTCTTACCAAAAACAAGGAGCCTGTTAGGTTATTGTTCACCCTTCTCTAGCTGATTCACCCAAAACTTCAGAACCCTATGCTTGAGAACCTGTGTCATTATTTCTTCACATATTGTTGTGAGGGATGAGGAAGATGAGAGTTATTCATTTAACAAATTTTACTGAGTTCCTCTTATTTGCCAATGACTGCTCAGGCGTTGGCAAAGTGGCGGTGAATCAGGTAAGTAAGTTCTCTGTTCTCATAGAGCTTGTGTTCTCGTGAGGACAGATGAACAAATGAAGAAAAATGTTAGGTAATGACAAGTACAGTGCAACGAATAGGCTATTGTAGCAGAGAGTAACTCCTAGGAAAGCTGGTTAAACCAGCTAATCAGAAAAGGGTGTCCAGAGGAAGGTAACACTGAAGTTCAGATATAATTAACAAGAAACTGGTTGCATCTTGAAAGGTAAGTGCATTCCAGGCAGAGGGAACAACTAGAGCAAAGGCCTAAGGTGAGAATGAGAATGAGCTGTTCTATTTGAGAAACAAAAAGAACACCTGTATGCAGTGTTTTGTAAGCCAGGGTAAGAAGTTTGGATTTTATTTTAGGCACAATGGAGCAAGAGCTTAAGGAGGGAGATCAGCAAGAAAGGTATTACTGTAGTCCAGGCCAGAGATGATGGTGGCTGTGAGCAAGGTAGCAATCAAGGAGCTGCAAATAAATGGAGGTGGAAAAGGCAGATCTGTTTTGAAGATAAAAGCAACAGGTCTGTAAAACATTAGATGTGGGAGACAAGGAAAACAGGATCAAGAATGACCCCTCAAATTTTTGTTTTAGCAACTGGAAGGATAAAATTACCACCTACTGAGAAACTAAGACTGTGGGGAAGTGGGTTTTGGGTAGAGGCAGAGCAAGAGTTCTGTTTTAGTCATATTAAATTTAAGATACTGTATTAGTTTCCCAGAGCTGTTGTAACAAATTACCACAACCTGTGTGGCTTAAAACAATAGAAATGTGTTCTCTCACAGTTCTGAAGGGCAGAAGTTCAAACTCAAGGTGTGGGCAGGTTAATGAATTCTAACTGATTCATTCTAATTCTACATCTGTTGAAAACTGAAATGAGCTCTTCAATCAAGAGAGAGAGAGAACTGCTGAATGATTAAGAGCTAAAAACTTTTGCAGGCAGAGACTACAGGCAACAGATATGCTACCCTAAAAATATGACACTTTTGCTTAAGGATTATTTTGAGCTGATTATTTTGAGAAACAACAGACACAGGAGGTCTGAAAACAGAAGTTACCCTTTTGTAAGGTAAATTTACCTTTGTAAAATAAATCTCCATTTTCAAGGATGATCTTCCTTTCTGATCTCCTTTCTTCTTTCCAGGAAGAAAAAAATGACGAAATCACAAGAACAAACTTTATTCTTGCTGATGTACTTTTTCTGGCCACCTTCCCATAACTGGCCTTCCCTACATCCTTTTTTCTTTTTCTTTCACTGATGATGATATTTAAGCCTGAATTCCAAGCCACCTCAGAGTTACTCTTTCCTTGAATTTTCTCTCATGTATATAGGAAGCACACATGTTAATAAACTGCTGTTTGTTTTTCTCTTGTTAATATGTCTTTTGTTATAGGGGCCACAGTATTCGAGGGTCCAAGAACTTTGAAGGGTAGAGGGAAAAATATTTTTTTCTCCCCTACAATATCCTGGATTTAATTACTGATGCTGCCACTTACTAGCTGTGAGACTTTGGGCAAATTATTTGACCTCTGCATGCCTCTGTTACTTCATCTGGAAGGTGGGGCTACACAGAAATTCTGACACTAATTACATGGAGTTAGGTAAAATTTCACAGATCATGGGCTCAGACCTCCACAAGACTGGCCTCACTTCAAACACTGGCCACAGACTCAGGGATTCCCAGGCCACCTGCACTTCTGACCAAATGGCCTCAAGTTTGGAGGCTGTCACTACCTCTCCAGGTTTGATAACTTGCTGGAACAACTCCCAGAACTCAGGTATGTGCTATACTCTCACAGCTTTATTATAATAGAATCAGAAAAAAAAAAAAAAGACACACAGAGCATGGTCTGGGAGGATCTCTGTGCAAAGCTTCCATGAATTCTCCTTGTGTGGTCACGACATGCCAGTCCCTCTCAAGCTTCAGTGTCCGGCGATTTTATTGAGGTTTCATTATATAGGCGTGATTGACGGAATCATTGACCATGTGATTGAACTCAACCTTTAGCCTGCCTTCCCTCCCAAGAGGTTGGATTGATATTGTATGGGTCAGTCCTTTAATCACATGGCTGGTCTTTCCAGCATAGTCAGCCCTCATCCTGAAGCTACCTAGAGACCCGCCATGAGCCATCTCATTAGCATAATCTATCAGGACCCACCGTGAATAGCAAAGACACTATCACTCAGGAAGTATCTAAGGATTTAGAGGCTCCTTTGTTTCTATGGACCAGGGAGAAAGTCCAGGCAAACTCATTACTATGTAGCAGGGGCTAATGAAAAGATCTACCTCAAGCAGCTGTTGTGAGGATTAAGAGAGCTAATAAATGTAAACTAGTTAAAACACTGTCACTCTAGAAATGTTAGCCACTATTGGTCACTAAATATTAGCTATTCTGCATATGTTCAATAGGTGCCATTAAACCTCATACTTATGCTACATTTTCCTCCCTAAGAGGAAATACAGGAAATATTTCCCTAAGATAATCCATGTTAACTTGTCTAAATGTAATATACTCCATAGGAAATTCATGCAAAGGCTGAACAATACCTAGTTTTCAACTATCTTTACAAGATATGTGCCAAGTTTCTAACACTACACCATTGTGTGCCAGAGTAAAGTTCTTATATAAAACCTAAAAAATGTTGAGTGACTGGGGGAATTACCAGCAATCCATGCTTCAGCCTAAGCCATCCAGCTGCAAGGAAACATAACCAATTTATAATTTTCATGTTTTACTAATCATTTCAACCAATGTTTATTTAGTGCCAGGTGCTACTCTAAGTGTCGAGGCTACAGCAGTGAACTAAACAAAGCTATTGCCTTCATTGAGCTTGTATTCTAATGGAAAATTCAGATAACCACATTTTAAAAATGCATATATTTTAATATATTTTATTATATATATGTATACATATATATGGTGAAAAATAAAGCTGAGTTAAGGGATGGAGAGGGACTTAGGGTTCTATATTTAATAAGGTAATCAAAGAGAAGCTTTCTCTGTGGAGGTAACATTTAAGGCAAATCTGGAATGAAGTGACTCCTATGTCTCCTGACCTGTTTTCTGCTGTGTGTGTACCAGCTGTTCTGCCGTGCTGGTATATGTATACATAGTCTTTCTCTCTTACCTTGTCTCTACATTAAGCCAGTTCACCCTGTTTATAGCTGCCCATTTCTTCTATATGTCAAGGTCAGTTTAAAATTCAATGATGTTCTACACCTCATCATTTTGAGTCAACAACAAACTTAATAAAAGGATAATGCTGATGTTGATTTTTTAAAAATTTTAGTCAGAGAGTGGTTAAAGGGATGATTTTGTAGAGAGAACACTGGCGCTAACTCGAGCAAGGCAGTTGAACAATCTATCCTTTGAGAAAGCATCAGAGTGCAGGTTTGTTTTTGTTTCGTTTTTATTCTGCAACTGCAGACTTCAGTTAATATTGCTTTATCAGAGACAGTTTGGAAAATAGTTTTTTAAATATTCCATTTGACTTAATATCATTTCTCTATGGTGAAGTCTCTTTGCTGTAGAAATTCTTTTGATAGATAATTGAGCCTGAGAGTGAAACCTAGGCATTCGAGGGAAATGTAGCCGATTGTGTTTCCAGAGGGACAGGATATAATCCCGGACTCATTCCTGGAACCAGTGAAGCATGAAGCACAGGACAGTCCTTGATTTCGATAAAAGATCCAAGGCTATTCCCTGACAGCTGGTGGGCAGATTGCCAAGTGAAAGACTGCCTCGTCTTCTCCACCATCTATTCAGGGCACATAGCCCTCAGACAATAAATGATGGGCCACTGAAGCCATTAACAAGTAGAAAATGCATTGATAGCTTATCTTATTTTCACAAAAATTCAGCAGAAATATTCATCAAGCCCATTGTCGAAGAAGGAGACATAGATCAAAGAAAAAAAATGGAAGGGAGGGAACGAAGGAGGAAGGGAAAAAAGAAAGAGAGGGAGAGAAAGAAAGAGAGAGAGAAAGAAAAAAGTCAACAGCAAAAAGGATATCCTCTTTTACTCTCAGAAAATAGCACTAGAAACATAAATTCCTTAGTTAAAAGCACAGATGGGGTTATGTTCAGCTTTATAACCGGATAGCAGGGTCGTACATTGCAGACCATTATGAACAGAATCATAGGAAGAAAGCAGCAGATATATACAATCAAACCATCTATTGAGGCATGGAACCACAGAGCTGCAGCAATCACCATAGAAAGCAGTGTAGTGACAATACAATTTGAAATCCATTTGATAGGCAAACTATATCAATTGAAATTTCTCAGGGTGAATGAGTTTAAAACTCGTTATCTGTAGAGCAGCCTATCCCTCGATACCACTTTATTTATTCAGATGGAGATTGTAGAATATGGGTAAACATTACAGCTCCAGCCTCAACATGCTTTGTAGATAAATCCAATGCAGTATTTGTTCTCTATGCCTTTGCATAAGGTTCTTTTCCACTGTAGAAGGAGAGGATAGAAAGTGACGAGAATGAAGAAAGCGGGTATCTTTAAAAGACACTGTGCAAGGAACTGTGAAATAGCAAGATGTGTTTACTATGCAGGCCGTATCAATACTAGAAGGCACTCTGTCATTTAATGTTCCCACTTCAGAGTTTTAAAGAGCTGAGACGTGCTCTAACCTCTTCAAACAGTATACCAGATGGTAAGATTCATTGTGTCTAAAGGCACTAGTTAGCCAAAACACTCAGCAAGGTAACTTCACCAGGTAAAAATTCTATAACACGTATTTGTTTTTATGGTTGAATTTTCACATTTTCTCTTTTCTCCCATTGGGAACCCTAGTTCAGCCTAATGAAGTGAAGTGTCTAAAATGGAACCAAGGGATAAAATGTTTCCATGAAAGTACAGTGAAAATAATTCTTCAAAGAATTATGGATAGAGAAGGTTGGAAACATTTTCTGCGGAGGGGATGAAAATTGGAATACAAAATGTAAGCATTCAATATAAAAATTTCACCACACCTCTGATGAGTGGTCTGCAGATATTTTTTTTCACTTACTGAAAGGCACAGGTGTATTCAGACTAGACAAAGCACTCTGTCTTGCTAAATGTCTTAACTCTTCTTTTTGTCTATTTTATTGTTTACTCATGGAAAGTTTGCTATTTTAGGTAGGAGGGAGAATATTGTGATCACAAGGGCCTCTTTGTTCCCCTACAAGAATGTTTTGGTGAGTTCACTGATTTGCAGGTGAAATACTCCTGTATGGAATTTCTTCCAGTGAACACCATATTTGTTGAATGTGCCACATGTACTTAGTGTTATAGCATAAGAGTCAGGTGTGAGATATTGGTGTGGGATTTGGAGCATGCCACTTAGTCTCTCCATGGAGGTTTTTTCTTTTATGTATAAAATAAGAAATTTAGATTAGGTAATCTGAAACCCATTCAATGTTCTACGATTTGAATCTTTATTAAGGACCTTGGAATGGTACATAATATTTTTAGGGTACGAGATCTCAGACAATATGAACTGGTCTTTATCAGGCACTTGCATATGAGTTTTAATCCTCTAAGGATTAAAAGCAACTCTCTAGGCAACCTTATGAGGTTACTAGCACAGCAATCCTATAAGGTAGTTACTATCACTCTAAAATTTAATTTGAGATAATAAACAAGCTTAAAAGATTAAATAAAATTCTCAAGATTTCACAGTTATGAAATGGAAGAGGTTGATCAAATCCAGGTCTATCTGATCACAAAGATAAGTTTTTAACCACTGGGCTGTATTACCACCCTTAGAGAATGTGGTCAGTCCCATGTCCTCATTTTTACATCTGTAACTGGCAGCCAAATGAGGTCAAGTAACTTGCTCAAGGTCACAGAGTCAAAAGTGGCAGAGTCAGAATCTGAATCCAGGTTTGTTTTCCTCCAAGTCAATATATATTACCTTATGCCACATGGCCTGTTTTCTGAAGCTACAAAATAGAACATAAGCCAAGCAGGAGGGTAGTATTTCCTAGGATTCTAATGATCAGATTTAAAAACAGAAGTTCATATGACTAGAGAGATCTTAACTGAAGTCCAGGGTAGGTTGATTTTCAAAAAACAAAAGCAAAAACAAACAAAAAGAGAAAGTAAAACAGACTTAACGAGAACTGAAGATTAAATTAAAAAGGCTTAAATGCCACCTTTCCATCAACTTGCAATCAAAATGGTATCCAAATTCCCATTATTTCCTGTCCCTACGAATAGTCTAGATCCAAAAATGTTCTGAGTTCACTATCTTTGGAGAGCCTCTCTAGTTTACATTAACCTTATTGCCAACAAGAGTCATAGAGTAGCAATTTAAATGGACCACCTTGGTTTCCTGTAGAAGTCCCACCATTCATAGACACATGAGCATCTTTTGTAAAGGTGAACAGCTTGATGCCTAAAACTTTATCAGTTTTAAGCTGTCATAAGAAAAGCAGCAGTTCCTTTGCACAGAGAGAATATGTACATATATTTTGTCCCATCAAAGATGACTTGAAAAGTCCTCCTCCAATTTGCTTTGAGAAAAAATAGCCTTTAAGCTGAGATTAAGAAGGGAAAAACTTCCGATAAAAGGGAATATTTTTCAAAAACTTGCAAGTGACTGCAAAGCCAGTTAACACAGAAAACCTTGTCACCTTAAGTATGCCATTTGTTATCACACATGCTGGAATACATCTATTCATCTTCTTTTAATTGCTTAGCTGAGCTAGAAATACAAAGCAGCTCACTGAAGCAGAGACTGTGAAAGAATATTTTGTCATGGAAACTTTGAAAACATTTCAAAGCAGGAGCTCTTCTCTGGTTAAATGAAACCTTCTAGCTGTTTCTTGGGCATTGTGTTTGGCTGATAAGAGTCTAGAATAGGAGGTCTTCTCTCTGTGTGCTTTTGCTTATATCTTCTTGTGCTCACGGATGGCTGAGAAAATTCCTGCAATTTTCCAAGTAGAGTTTAGAAGAGTAGTAGGTTATTGTTTCTTCCTCTTCTTTTGCAAAATGACAAGTGAGATGATCCCTGAGTAAGTAAGTAAATACTGGTTACCACTCTGTGTGTAGCTGAGATGAATCTTGGGGCATTTTTTAACCTGTCCTTCCTCTGAAGAATTTTGCTGAAAGTTGTTTGAGAAAAATTAATTGGGAGGCCATTAGCCTGAGACAGACGCTGTCTCAGACAGAACCTTGAGTAACTACATTAGTAAAATGAAACCCAACTCAAAGTGAAGGGCCACAGCCTAGGAGAGCAAAACAAGCTTAACCAATCAGAAACTGCCAGAAACCTCTAACTAGGGACTTTCCACTTTAACTAATCAAATATTTTCTCTGTATTGCTTGCCAGAACATCTTATAAAATTTTCCCTTCACAGAACCTCTGTGGAGTCCTGTATTGCTAGTGATCTGGCACAAGCGGATTTATGAATCATTGTTTGCTCAAATAAGCTCTTTAAAAAATTGTAAGTGCCTAAGTTTATCTCTTAACAAAGTAAATACCACACACGTATTTACACTTTTTAATATTTTTTATTGAGCACTTACTATGTGTTTTACAATCCAAGTACTTTATGTTATGTCACTGATTCTTTATAGCAACTCTATAACATATTAATAGATTGTCTCAATTTCACTGATGACAGAATTGGCAGCTTAGTAACTAATGAGTAACAACACCAGCCCCTAAAACCTGGTGTCTTTCCACTACAGCACACTGACTGACATTGCTGTTGTTCAGACACAGCACTCTGTACCTAGAAAAGGATGGAGAGCTAGAAAGTGGTTTTCTTTATCAAGTTGTTCCCATTGATCAATATCCTACCAAGATATATGGAAGAGTTATTTTCTAGGTCTTCCAGGAAGGGCTGCTGACACTTGGGAATTCAAAATAATTATTCCAGAGGGAAATGTGGGCATAGAAACTTTTTAAAAACTGAATTTTCCCGATCTAATCTCAGCTTCCTCATACAGTACATTATTTCTTAAAAATCGCCAGAAATGCACCTGCAATTATATCTACTGGGTTTTCCTTTCCCAGGCCCATTCTTGTTTAAGGAGTTTTTGTTTTCTTTTTTTTTTTTCCATTTTATAAAAGAAAAGCATACCTTCCGCCTATACCTTCTCTCCTTATGGTATATTATCTCAGGGGATAATTTGAAATGTTGCTTGAGACACAATTCTCATTAAGAAATAAACATTCAGGCTAGGTGCAGTGGCTCACACCTGTAATCCTAGTATTTTGGGAGGCCAAGGAGGGGGAGGATGCCTGAAGGCCAAGAGTTCAAGACCAGCCTGGGATATATACCAAGACCACCCCCCCCCACCAAAACAAAAACAACAACAAACCCAGGCATGGTAGCACACACCTATAGCCCCAGCTACTTGGGACACTAAGATAGGAGGATCACTAGAGCCCAGAAGTGCATCATTGTGATGAAACCTGAGCAATAGAACGAGGCCCCATCTCAAAAAAAAAAACTTCCAATAATTTTTCAATATTTTGCAATAATGTAATATGTTTACTTTGGTTCTATAAATTCTTAATTAACAAAAGTGTCATTGCTACTTAGAGCCTTACCAAATTTTTAAAAAATTGTAATTTGTGAACATATTGTGATAGGGGAGAAGTATGATAAGATGATCCATAAGACACTGTCAGACAAAAAAAATGTACTTCATTAGGATAACATGAAGTGAGAGAAGTGAGAAAAAAGAACATAAGAACAATGTTAAATGACTGATTCTTAAAAAAGAGTTTGTTCTTGTAATTTTAATGGATAGTGGTGGATATCAAATCACTGTCATATTAGATTCCCACTGCATACATTTAAATATGACTAACATAATAGTTTTATTTTAAAAGAAATATGGCTTTCAGGCAAGTTTAGGGCCTCAAAAAATGCCATATTGATTTGCTATTCTTAACAGAGATGAGCGCAGGAAATAGGATGAGTACTAAAGGCCAATATTCAGAACTAATGAATGCATGTAGGTTAGTATAATTTCCTCTCCTCTAATCCCATTATATTCTTTTCATGAAAAATGCTTTCATATTATACCATTTCCTCTTCTGGTTAATATCTTTTTCATGTGGGAAGATATCAGCCTTTTAATGATTTAGTTATTTAAACTTTTTTGATAATCTCTGTCCTTTGATCGACCCTTCCACTTCACCTCTTCTTCAGTCACAAGAACTGAGTACAAGAATTGTCAGCAAATCAAGTTACAGAGTGTTGGAAAGGTTATTGTGCCAGGAACTGCTATTATCTTTCTGACAAAAATTATAACAAGCACAGGAAAAGGTGCAACTAGAATTCATTAATAACCTACCACTCAGAAATAGAGGATACCATGGTGCAGATTTTAGAAACAATATAAATGGTTGATACTCAAAGAAATGTCATAATTCATATTCAGAATTGATTTTCCTTACCTTTCTGCTGAGACTGTCAATAAATGAAATGGCTATTAAATTTGGCAACAGTGGAGTAATATGATGCATGTCAACTAAGAAATCGGAAGATGTTTCATCATTCACCACCATTACAAATACTTGCCTGAATGATCAACATAATGCAGCCCATAAGACCTTGGGGTTCAGTTCAATAAAGGCACCTGTCAGTTCTGGAAGATTTTTGTGATAGCATGTTCTCACCAGCATACTTCACCTAAAGCATGAGCGGAAATACACACACGCTACAATGAGAGAAGATAACACATTTCACTTTTGGCAGGTCTATAAATTTAGACTTTATGAAAAAATATTATTAAGTTGGAAATGATTTCAAATTCAAATCAGCATTTCTTGTAAAATAAAGATTCATATTTTATGACAACAAAAATAATTTTAGCCAACATTTATTGAGTGCTATCCACCGTGAAGTGTACATGCTTTACATATTGGATTATTCCGGCATCATGACAACACTTTGAGGTAGATGCTTCTATTATCTTCATTTCAAACAAAAGAAACCCAGGATTTAAAAAGTTAAATAGGCCAGGCACAGTGGCTCATGCCTGTAATCCCACCACTTTGGGAGGCCAAGGCGGGCAGATCATGAGATCAGGAGCTCGAGACCAGCCTGACCAACATGGTGAAACAGCGTCTCTACTAAAAATACAAAAATTAGCCGGGTGTGGTGGTGGGCACCTGTAATCCC
>NW_012111364.1:8421576-8441999 GCF_000951035.1 Colobus angolensis palliatus
TCAGGATTGCAGCCTCAAATTCCTGGGCTCAAGTTATCCTCCCACTTCAGCCTCTTGAGTAGCTGAGACTACAGGCATGCACCATCATGCCCAGCTAATTTTTTTTATTTTTAGTAGACACAATGTCTTGCTATGTTGCCCAGGCTGGTCTTGAACTCCTGGCCTCAAGCAGTTCTCCCACCTTGGCCTCCCAAAGTGTGATTACAGAAGTGAGCCACCATGCCTTGCCTGAAGAATAATTTTTAAATGATTACATGTTGAAATGACAATATTCTGGCTATGTTGGGTTAAATTTAAAATGTTATTACAATTAATTTCATGTTTTCATTTTTTCTCTTTTCAATGTGGCCACTAAAAAATTTTTAAATGTATGTGATTAATGTATGTAATTCACAATATATTTCTATCATACAGTGCTGATGTAAACCATGGGGTATAATGCCATCTTTATATGTACATAAGGATGGATGTGTTGATGGCTGGATGTATATTTTAGTATAGAATAATATTAAAATATAAAAGGATGTAAAAATATTAACAGTGGTGTGTTAGTCTGCTTGGACTACCATAACAAAATACCATAGACTGGGTGGCTTAAAAAACAGAAATTTATTTTCACAGTTCCAAAGGGTAGAAGTTCAAGGTCAAGGTGCCAGCATGATCACCTTTCTGTCTTGTAGATGGCCACCTTCTTTGTGTGTCCCCTCATGAAAGAGATAGCCAATGAGCTCTGGTTTTTCTCTCCCTGTTTTCATAAGGGCACAAATCCTATTGGATTAGGGTCCTTATGACCTTGTTTAACCTTGTTTACCTCCGAAAGGCCCCTTTCCAAATACTATCACTGTATTAGTCTGTTTTCATGCTGCTGATAAAGACATACCCATTTAGGCAATTTACAAAAGAAAGAGGTTTAATTGGACTTTCAGTTCCACATGGCTGGGGAGCCTCACAATCATGTTGGAAGACAAAGAGGAGCAAATTATGTCTTACACGGATGGCAGCAAGCAAAGAGAGAGAAAGCTTGTGCAGGGAAACTCTTATTTTTAGAGCCTTCAGAGCTCATGAGACTTATTCACTATCACAAGAACAATATGAGAAAGACCCACCCGTGTGATTCAATTACCTCCCACTGTTTCCTCCCATGATACATGGGAGTTGTGGAAGTTACAATTAGAGATGAGATTTGGGTGGGGACACAGCCAAACCATATCATTCCACCCCTGGCCCCTTCCAAATCTCATGTCTTCACATTTCAAATCCAATCATGCCTTTCCAACATTCCCCCAAAGTCATAACTCATTTCAGCATTAACTCAAAAGTCCACCATCTCAGACAAAGCAAGTCCCTTCAGTCTATGAGTCTGTAAAATCAAAAGCAAATTAGTTACTTCCTAGATACAATGGGGGTACAGGCATTGGGTAAATACAGCCATTCCAAATGGGAGATATTGGCTAAAACAAAGGGGCTACAAGCCCCATGCAAGTCTGAAATCCTGTGGGGCAGTCAAATCTTAAAGCTCCAAAATGATCTCCTTTAACTCTATGTCTTGCATCCAGGCTTTGAAGGGTACAGACTCCCTCCCAGCTGCTTTTACAGGCTAGCATAGAGTGTCTGTGGCTTTTCTGGGCAAACGGTGTAAGCTGTTGGTGGATCTAAAATTCTGGGTTCTGTAGGACAGTGATGGCCCTCTTCTCACAGCTCCACTAGGTGGTGTCTCAGTAGAGACTCTGTGTGGGGACTCCAACTCCACATTTCCCTTTTGCATTGCCTTCATAGGGATTCTTCACGAGGGCCCTGCCCCTGCAGCAAACTTCTGCCTGGGCATCCAGGCATTTCTATACATCCTCTGAAATCTAAGTGGAGGTTCCCAAACTTCAATTCTTGACTTCTATGCACCAGCAGGCTCAACACCACATGGAAGCTGCCAAGGCTGGGGGCTTGTACCCTCTGAAGGAACAGTCTGAGCCATACCTTGGCCCCATTTAGTCCTGGCTGGAGCAGCTGGGATGCAGGACACCAAGTCCCTAGACTGCACATAGCGAGGCACCCTGGGCCTGGCCCACAAAACCACTTTTTCCTCCTCAGCCTCTGGGTCTGTGATGAGAGGGACTGCTGTGAAGACTTCTGACATACCCTGGAGACATTTTCCCCTTTGTCTTGGGGATTAACATTCGGCTCCTCATTACTTATGCAAATTTCTGCAGCCAGCTTGAATTTCTCCTCAGAAAATGAGATTTTCTTTTCTATCACATTGTCAGGCTGCAAGTTTTCTGAACTTTTATTCTCCGCTTCCCTTTTAAAACTGAATGCCTTTAACAGCACCCAAGTGGTGACCCAAGTCACCTCTAGAATGCCTTGCTGCTTAGAAATTTCTTCCTCCAGATACCCTAAATTTTCTCTCTCAAGTTCAAAGTTCTACAAATCTCTAGGATGGGAGTAAAATGTTGCTAAAACAACAAGAGTCACCTTTGCTCCAGTTCCCAATAAGTTCCTCATCTCCATCTGAAGCCACTTCAAGCTGGACTTCATGGTCCATATCACCATCAGCATTTTGGGCAAAGTTACTCAACAAGTCTCTAGGAAGTTCCAAACTTTCCCACATTTTCCTGTCTTCTTCTGAGCCCTCCAAACTGTTCCACCCCTGCCTGTTGCCCAGTTCCAAAGTCGTTTTCACATTTTTGGGTATCTACAGCAGCACCCCACTCTACTGGTACCAATTTACTGTGTTAATTCATTTTCACGCTGCTGATAAAGACATACCTGAGACCGGGCAATTTACAAAAGAAAGACATTTAATGGACTTACAGTTCCACATGGCTGGGGAGGTCTCACAATCACCGTGGAAGGCAAGGAGGAAAAAGTCATGTCTTACATGGATGGTAGCAGGCAAAGAGAGAGAGAGCTTATACAGGAAAACTCCCATTTTTAAAGCCATCAGATCTCGTGAGACTTATTCACTATCACAAGAACAGCATGGGAAAGACCTGCCCCCATGATTCAAGTACCTCCCATTAGTTTCCTCCCATGACACATGGGAATTGTGGGAGTTAAAATTCAATATGAGATTTGGGTGGGGACACAGCCAAACCATATTAATCATATTAGGGGCTAGGGCTTCAACATATGAATTTTGGAGAACACCATTCAGTCCATAAAAAATAATTATCTCTGGGTAGTTGAATTACAGGTAATTTGTATTTTTCTCTTTATTTTGTTCTGTCCTGATAGTTGTATGTATTTCTTGTTTAATCATAAAACACACACGTAGGCCAGGTGTAGTGGCTCATGCTTGTAATCCCAGCACTTTGGGAGGGCTAAGGTGGGAGAATCACTTGAGCCAAGAAGTTCGAGACCAGCCTGGGCAATACATGGAGAAACCCCATCTCTACAAAAAATTAGCTGGATGTGGTTATGCGTGCCTCCCAGCTGCCCAATAGCCTGAAGTGGGAGGATTGCTTGAGCCCAGGAGGTCGAGGCTACAGTGAACCATGATAGCTCCATTGCACGCCACCCTGGGTGACAAAGTAAGACCCTGTCTCAAAAAAAGGAAAAAAGAAAGAAAAGAAGGCACACCTATATTTCCATTACAGTGCTATTGTGACAAAAGCCTTATGGTCATTCTTCAGGATTTTTCTTTATGTTATAATTTTATAATAAAGATTAAAATGTTCATCAACATTAGGCATTTATTTCTTATGTGGTATCATTTTGCTTCAGTGAGCACTTTCATGATTTGTAACTTCCAAATGGTGAGTTGTCTCTAATGTTTAAGAGACTCTGGCAGGACCAGACCACCCAGGGTAATGTAGCTAGGTGCTCAGAGGTTCTCCCTCTGCCCCAAGGAGAAGCTCCTGCCCTTTTGCCTGTGATTCTAGTGCCTCTGGAAGCATGAAGAAACAAGAAGGATGGCTCAAGTGCGGAATATGCTAAGGACTCCAAGCAGAAAGTTCAATGCCAATGCATGAGCAGACACAAGAATTGACCTTGCTTATCCGTCACATATTTCAAACATTCATCTCTTTGTAGATAAATAAGGGATATTAAAAATACACAAAGATATACATTTATATGTATATAACTATAATATATTATTCTTTATATGAAACCTGATGAAATTTTCAGGCTCATTTAACCAGTTGTCAAATGACCAGGAAACCAGCCGGGAGATACAGACCAAGATATTTTTGGATAATAGGATGCTAAATGGGAAAGACAGATTAGTTACAAGCATTTGATCCTCAACAGATTTCATGTCTCCCTCTCTACCCCCATTCCAATAACCATATCTGCTAGCTATTGAATAATGGGGTTTAAATTCTCGTGGACTATTATCATAGCTGCAGTAGCAATCTTTTAACATAGTGCTTGCTCATTCAACTCCTATTATAATTTTCAGTGAAGTAAAATATCACAAAGTCATTCCAATTCATAGACAAAAGATATATCTATAGTGACAAAGTATAGGATAAAATTCATTATCCTGATAAATTGATGAACATGGACAGTCGCTCTGAATAATTTGAGCCAAAGGAAGTTTTTCCTCTCAATGGTTGGATATTTTTGGCCTGATTTATCCACATAATTGCCTCAGCTCTTCATTTCATTTTGCCCATGTCAACACAACAAAGTCTCTGTACTTGATTTTGAAAGCTTCAGTATTTCATGTCACGTTAGCAAGTGAGACGCACATAGCAAATTCTGGATGGGGTTCTTGTGACAAATGACTTCTATGGTTTGCACGTGTCTCCTCAATGACAGCTGCTGGGAAGAAACATCACCTCCCAGCTGCACAACTTGATCCTTCTCTCCCTTGTGAATTAGGAGGAATTGAATGTTTGGCTGTAAAGTGGCACTTCGCACTCCTCTCATTGAATATCACAATTGTGCCCGCACGAAAGGAAACAGAAAACCTCATCATTGGCAACTGATGGGAGAAAAAATAGTCCTCTCATTACAGAGATAATAAGCAGGATGTTCCCCTGCAGCCTTTCTTCTTAATTCTTCTTATTGTATTTTATTAAATGATGCAGTTTGAAATTAAGGTTCTGGCAACCTTTGTGCACACTCTGCATAAACAAGCAAAACAGAAACACAGTTAAAAGAGCAAGTATGAGCCCCTCCCAAAAGCCATCTGCTTTCTTCTTGTTATGAAACTTCAATTCATCAGCAAAACTCTAAAGAAAATATTTGTAGCAGAAATGTAAGCTACATTCTGGAGCTGCTTGGAGGCAGGGTTAGTGGAACATTAGAAAACTCAGTTAGGCTGTGTCACTTAGTAACCAATCTACAACTGGTCATTTAACCTGCCTCATTCACTCCTTCAACCTTTTGTGCACTTGTCCACTCATCTGACAGAATTTATTCAAGACCCTCAATGTGCCAGGACCTGTGGTAGGTGTTTCCACATCATTAAATGAAGATAATGGTTATACCAGCCATGTGTACCTCTCCAGGTTACTGAAAGCATTGCTGTAAAATATAAAACAAAAACATCTGTGTTTATTTTCCACCAATAAGCCACTAGAAGAAAGTACACATTCATTTAGTTACATATGCAAAAAGTATAAACATGATTATAACTTAAGGGGAAATTTTATTTTATATATGTACTGTCACAGATTTTTTTGCTAGTTTTCACCTTGGTTCATCTGATAAAATATAGTCCTATTTCTATTCTTACTCATTGTTCTTCTCTGTGGAGGGGAACCAGTGAACCATGCACAATAGATTTTTTAATGCCATTAGGCAGTCACGCTATGTAAACATACAAATAAATATACCGTACTTAAGCAATAATACCAACATATACTCCGAGTTTGCAAAGCAAAATGTCATCTTGAACTTCCTTTCCATTTGCCCCACAATTTGTACTTCTCCAATACTCACAACCACAGACCAAAGTGAAATCAAACAGGAACCGGGAGATTTCGTGTGAACAAAAAAGATAATTTCATTGTTTAGCAAGTGAATTGAAATGGGAAATTTGTTTTCACAGCATATTCTAGCCTATCCTAACAAATTCAGAATTTTTATCAGTGATAAGAGGCCATCACAAAGAAACCTAAAATGTGTAGCAATGACTTAGCAATTAGGCAGAGGGCAGTGAAGAATCCAATGTTGGAGGCTGGAAAAAATGGCAATTCGTTTTAAGCAGTAGGAAACCATTTGGCAAAAATTAAAATTCTGTGGTAATTTGGGAGGCAGACCGTATGGCTTCTGAGCCCAATGACTTAGGGAAACAATATTGAAAGTGAATGTTGGCTGAGGATTGCAATAATGAAATAAGCTCAGGAAGACCCTGGCTGACTTGCAAACAGAAATGACAGGGATAAAAATCGTTCAGAAATTTTGAAGTTTGCAAGTTGGAAAAGTGACTACTTCTAGACTTTAAACAGTAAGATTTGGCATCTCAAAAGACTGCCACAAAATCACAGTGAAATGTCCCCATTGGATGAAATGACTTAGGACAAGGATCAGATTAAGTGTATAAACAGATTAAGTGTGTGAACATTCTACCTGTTAGTCAGACATCTTCAACATAGCCCCCATATAGAAGAGAGAGAAATGCACAGAAGTGAGAAAGCAATGAAACAAAGCAGATTTTAGAATTATGCCTAGAAAAGAACTTTAGGTGTGGTTACTATCACATGAAAGTTATTTAAAGCAAATAGATCAGAAGCCTACTGTGTGTTTGAGGGAATTGCATTGTTAAATAAATCATAAGCCTGGACTAAAAAAAGCCACTGACATTTTGAGACTTATAACCCTTAAGCTGCCAATGTTCCGTGGGAAAGAAGTTTACTGAGAAAACTGTGCAGCCCCCAAGGAGGACATATTCCCCCTCACCCACTTCAGAGGTGGTGGAAGAGAGTAATGGAAAAGAAAGAATATCTTGGAGGGCACAACTTGCAGCCATAGAGGACAATGGATAAAAGAATGCCTCTCGAGGACCAGAACCAAGGCCTAATTAAGGAAAACTTACTACCATCCCCTGCATAACGGAACTTTCACCATGTCTGACCAGTGAGATGTTATCATTGTTGTGTGTCTCTAATCATCCCCTTTCAAATAGAAATGTATACCATGGTTATTCTGTTCCTTTCCACCACTCTGTATGCGGTGGTATAGACAGTAGAGGACAACGATATATTCTTTCTTTCAGTTCATAGGTCACCTGATCAAGAAGAGCCTCATGCAGACATGACAGAGAGGACCATGAATCCCATTAAGCTTGATATAGTGACTAGACTGGACATCAGGATGTCTCCCCTGAAGCTGGATTAAGATGACTTATGTGGGTGAAGAAAAAAGTAATTGCAAATTTGCTGAGTAGAAGGGCAGACGCTGGCAGAGATTGTAAGCGCCTACCAAATATTCACATGTTTTTCTAATTTTCCAAGCACCCATGCACCTATCTGAGTGGGATCATGCCACCAGATGAGGCCAGCAGAAAGTAAGCACAAAGGACGTGTAACTTCCACCTCAATCTTGCCCTGCTCTCTGTCTTCCTCTGCTCTGCTCACCTTGCAGACTATGTGATCCAGATGGCATAGCTACAAAATAGAGCTTCATCAGATTCTGCATGAGAGAGAAATACTTATTATTTATACAAAGTCATTAGGATCTGAGGGTTTATTTATTATCCCAGCATAGCTGAAGTTAGATTAATATATTGTGCAATAAAAGCCCCATCCTCATTCTCCCTACAAAAGTTTTATCAGGGTCTATGCTGATCACTAAATTTTGTGGTGTGAATAAATGGAGAAGGATAGGTTTGAAAAGATCCCATAAATGTCTAGGTTGAAGTGAGCTGAAGCTGAAAATGTTAAGGTATTATGTGCAAACACAGACATTTTGCAATGAAGAGCAGATGATATGTAGGTTGTTTAACTACCTATCTCTGGGCTCTTAGTGCCCCTCTCTCTGGATATAGGAAGAAGATTTCAAAACAACTGCAATGGGACATCATAACTTCATCCTCAGCCAGAGTTCAAACACATCCACATATGTGTTACATATGATATGGCAAACTTACAGCAGTGCATTTATTGGGAGTATAAGAGCCTCCTGAGAAAGAGCCCATCCTCAGGAAGGAAAGAGTTGAGCATAACAAAAGTTGACCCAACAACAAAGCCTTTATCATTGAATGAGAGAAGTAGTTCTGGGCATAATGTGGCATCTTCGTTCATTTCTTTCCCTGGCCCAAGGTCCTGGAGAAACAAAGAACCATAAGTAAAACCTAAAATGTATTTAATGTAAACTTCCTTAAGACATTAAGCATATTGACATAGCTTTAGTAACCATGTAACAGAGAATAGCAAAAAGTGAGGAGCAAGGCATTTCTGCAATTTCACTACCCTCTTTTCAAGAAAAGCCTTGGCATCTTGAAGCACTTGTTGTTGATTCCCCAGTACAAAGCAGAAAAAGGTAGAAGCAACAGCTGCCACCAATAGAGTATTAACATGCCCAATTGAATCATCAGCACCCAGCAGAAGTGGCGGTAGGACCCTGTGGATGCTATTTGGCAAGTAAGACTTTTCATGAATACTTAGGAAATATTTCCTAAGGACCCTGAAAAATAGTCACAGTCAGGGAGAGAGAGAGAATTTTACTGGGTACTGAATTATTAGGTGAACAAGTGGACCTTACATATCAGTTAACTTTTATCATATGAAAACCCCTGAAACTTATGGGTTTATTACAATGAACATTTCTTATTTCTCACAGGTCTGGGTAGATTGGGCAGCTCTGGTAATCTAGGCTGGGCTTGGATTATCGCATCTGTGCTCACTCATGTGTCTGTGATCAGCTAACAAACCAGCTTGAGGTTTGCTGAATGAGGTAGCCTTGACTGAAATGACACAGTTTTCTTCTACATGTCTCATTACTCCAGCAAATTAATTCAGGCTTGTCCTGTCAGTGGAGACAGGGGTCAGAGAAACAGCAAAAGAGCAAGACTTTTGGAGGCCTAAACTTGGATCTGGACCACCATTACTTGCATCCCATTCCATATGCCAAAGCAAGTAACAAGGCCACCCAGATTCAAATGTAGACTCCACCTCCATGGGAAAAGCTGCATAGTCAATTGCATGGGAGGCAGATTCTAAGAGGGCAATGCCTGGGGCCTTGTTACATTCAATCTACCATACCTGGTATTTTTACTTTTATTGCACTACTATTCATGTGGGATAAACTTGGTTACCTTCTCCATAAGTTTCCTAGAACTCTAGAGCTGGAAGGATCTTAGTGATCATGCTCTACTTCAACCTTCTAATTTCAGAGATAAAGAATTTGAGGCCCAAAGTGGTTAAGCAATTTGATTAATGCCTTATAAATGAAGAAGGACTACAAATTTCTTTGATTCAGCTTAGAGTTCTTTCCACCACACTTTACCTCTCTTCCAAGGATACTTTCAGGATAGAACAAAATTTGGTTTTGTACTCCATATTTTTGTCCACATTTGCTACAAAACAATTATCTAGAAGCTCATCAACTATAGCCAACCAAGCCCATTGGTCTTTCAGCTATGGTTTCCTCACTAGGCCCTGCCCTGCTCTACTTTGAACTGCCTTCCACCATGAGCAAGCTGCCCATGAGCATGTTTCCTGACAGTGAACTTCCATAATCCTAATTATCTGCCCTGCAGATAATTATGGGACTGTTTCTCCCTCTAAACCAACCTGCCCCAGAAGGTGTCAGCATTTGTCCAGTGATGTCTCATCTAGAGATGACTGCCCCACACATAGTTGCTAATAATTTTAATCTTGCAATTTTCCCTTCCTATTTTGTATCAATAGCCAAATTCTGCCTTTTTCAACTGTATTTTTTCTCCTATATTACAAGCTGTATTACAAACCAGGAAACTGAAAGTGTGGTATCTATTTCCTACCTCAAAAGATATAAACCCATGTTAACTGACAAGGTATTAAAACAGCGATTCCTCGTATTTTTAACCCGAGTGAGAGTGTTAGAGGAAGAGAGAAGGTACAACTTCCTGACAACACAATCTTGATCCTAAGAAGCTGCAACTTGAACATCAGGTACCATTACTCTCTTGGGGGCAAGCATATGTTCAAGTGACTTGTGAGCAGCGAGCCCTGCTTTCCATACAAACAGCATGACAATAGGATGAAAAGCTTCAGACTTTTAGCCATTTTTATGATTCATCTCTGTTTTTATGGGCATCCCAGCATAGTTCACCTCATTAGCCATTATAGAGATTTCAATTGTTGAGTTAATCCTGTGTTCATTCAGTAGAATGAATATTAATATCTTTCTAATGTAATTTTTAATTAAATATAGCATCACCATTATTATACCCAAAAGATCTAAATAGAGTTTGAAAGAGAAGACAGACACTATCACAATAAAAATCAGCAAATTCTGCTCACATCCTTTTCAAAAGGCTGATCACCTATGAAGTAATGAGAATAAATTGTGAGATAATGTAGGACAGATCTAATTAAGATAATGAGCTACGATTATGGACATGATTTTCCAGGGTTAAAGATCTTAACAAAAGGCAATCTGTGGATATATTTTAAATATCCTCCTTGGTCTACTTACTTATATTAACTATGCCTCTTAAAAAAAGGAAAATATTAATCAAAAGTAATGACCCTGAGTCTGCTGCAACTGCAGGATTTTAACTATTTTGCTATCACTGATGCATTTAATACTTTGACATGCTCTTTTTGGGGGGATATTTGACCGGAACAGATTTTTTTTTCCATCTTGGCATTCAAGGGGAAACAGATATTAGGATCAATGCTCTCCCTGTACCTTGAAAGCTATATTATAAAGATATTTTGATGTGACTAGTACAGATTTGGATGGATATTTCTGGAAGAAACTAATTAGCCTGGCTTCAATAGCAGTGGCAGGCAAGACAACGAGGGGAAAAGAGCAATTAAGTTTTGTAGGTATGCCTGGGTGCCATCTCTGCTCCCTGTCCAAAGAGACAACTCAAGGGAGAGAAAAAGCCCAGAAATAAGAATGCTTAATCCTTAGTCAACATTATTAATAAGCAGAAATAAATATCTCCTGAGAATTGTTGAACTGCTGCAGGAGAGACTGGAAGGATCTCCTGGCTGTATTACTTGATAGAGATTCAACATTGCTCTTTGAAAAGTAAGGCACATTGACAGACACCCACTAAAGCCAATGAGTAAAAGGAACTGCCATCCAAGGGGCAACAATTCTCCCCATGTCCTGTGCCCTATCTACAGTGACTCTCAAGGGGAATATTTAAATCTCATTGGCAATACTTGTGCCACAGTGGCTCCCAGGCCCAGAGTCAGCCCCACTGGTATGCTGTTCACAGTTGCTATTATGTGCATCAAGTAGCATCTTACCGTGGGTCTGTTTCAGACCATGGGGCATGCTCAGCTCATTACCAGCACGGAAATTGTAGCTCTGATGCTGTGCATGACTGCAGTGGCAGTACACTTCTGGGGTCCATTAACTCCCCATCTCCAGAGCCCTTTAGTGACAGCCTGTGTGGCTACTTCAAGTGGCTCTTCACTGAAATCTTGAGAGTCTAAAAATCTTTGAAAACAGTGGGCAAAACAAAAGGATGAAAAACAAAATGATGTATTTCAAAGCAAAGAAGTTGTTGATTCCTTGTTCCCTGGATTTTTATTAGCTTTTGCTTTGCAATCCTTTTCTCTATTATATATCCTCTCCCTCCCATCCCCTCATCTCTCTCTCAATCTCTCCACACCCTGCCTGTGTGATATCTCAGAAAGCATATTGCCAGTAAGTCAGAAGACTTCTATTTCTAGTACTGGCACCAACTCTTACTAGATGTGTAGGTCTGAGCAAGTCACTTAACCTCTCTGATCCTCCATTTCCTTAACTCTGAAATATGTCATCTTGTAGGATTGATGTGAGATCATGAAATTTAAGGACATTGAAAATGATAAGCCTTCACTCTGTATATTCTCTATAACACAGCACTGTCAACAACATGTTCCCACGGCCAATATGTTCCATGGTAGATAAATTTGAGAAGCAAAGCCACTAGATGGAATGCTAATAACCAGTGACTGATATCTCGAAGAAGTAAAATTATTATTTTCAGATTTGCCTTATCTCAAATGCAATCCTTAGGATGCTGGTGAGAGATCTGAGGATCTAGGAAGAGGCTTGAACACAGGAACTGCAATGAGAAGTAATGGCAACATCTTTTCCAAGGACCTATATCTATCAAACACATTTTAATAATGTTACTCATTCTTCTTACTTTAACACTTTCACACATCCTATTAATTTTCTTACTCTCTCCTCTCAGGATCCAATATGATACAGTACAAAGAGTATTGTGGACTTTGTAGGCAGAAAGATCTGGCTACGCCACTTAGCAAGTTATTCAACTGTCCAAGCTTCAGATTTTTCATCTGTAAAATGGACTCACAGATATGGTCATATCTACTTTAAATTAAAAGTACTTGGTACCCGAGTGTTATGCTCCAGCTGTGGGGGATTATTAGCAATGCAGTAAACAGGACCCTCTAAGGACAAAACTCCAAAGCACTATAATTGGGTCCCTCTCACCTCCCTGTCCAGACTTATTCCTCCTGACAGTTGGCATTCCCTTATTCTAACCCCCTAATTTAGGTGGTGTCACACACTCCTGGCTGTCTAGTTGCCACTATCCAGCAATTGCAGCTTCTCCCATATCCCAAAACTAGTTCCTCCCACTTCCTCCAAATTTAAGATGAACTCAGCTATTTATTAGTCTATTTAACATGAGGTTGAGAGTGACTGGCACCCCACTAACTCCCACAGGTTATTTTTCTTTCAAATTACACATCCATTGCAGTGCTGGGGTAGAGGGGTGACGCTACCCACACAGTAGAAGGGAGGAAAGCTGCCCATTCTCCTGGGCTTTGTATACAGGAGATAACCATTTTCCAGAGAGGTACTTGCCAGTCAATCTGGATGAATATCCCTCTGCCTGTAAAGTCAATGCCAAGTTGAGCCTCCCTCTATCCATACTCTACACTATCATCTGTCAACCAAGCTATCATCCAGGACCACAAATGTAGCATGTCCAAAACTCAAATGATTATCTTTCCAAACCTGTATCCCCTATCCTAGTGATAAACTACTGGTGACTCAAGCCTGAAATTTGGTAGTTATCTTGACACCTTTCTCTACCACACCTCTATCCTAGTTCAAATCCTGGTTTCTGGCAATGACTTCCCAATTAGTCATTGTCCCCCTAGTTTTTCTTCAATCAGCTCTCAATGAGGCAAAGAGAATGGTCTTTCCAAAGAGCAAATTGAATAATTTTACGCTTCTGTTCAGAGCCTTTATATTTGTCCCTCTGGCCTATAGGACAACATCTAAATTCTGAGCCTGTGACCCTCAGCCTTTTGAGTCCTGTGCATTTTCTCCAGTCCCCTCACCGGTTTTCCCAGCATCACACCTGTACTCTGACCTGTTAAACATCTCCAGGTCTTGGCATATACTTGCTACTCAGAAGGCCTTTTCTCCCCTCTCTGCTTAGAGAACTCCTGCTCAGCCTGAGGGATTCAGCTCAAGAGATACCTCTCTCTGGGCTCTCCCTGTGCCTTCCCCACCACTCACCTCCACCCTACTCCTTCCCCATCCCGTATACCCCTATTTTGTACAAATCTATTTTATCATGACCAACATAGTGTGGTTACAATTATTTGCTAACATATTTGTCTTCTCAACTCATTATGGAAAATTTAAAGACAAGAACTCTGCCTTGACCATCTCTGTGTCCCCAGCGACTGTCATATCATCATTGACCATAGTTGTCCCTCCAAGCCTCTTGCTCCCTCTTCCAGTCATATATATTAGGACATCCTTCAAGCAACTTTGTGGGGACTTAGTGGCAATGGAAGAAAGCCTGCTTGGGTATTCAACTTTTACTTTGCCCAACACTAGTTGGAGAAATAAAAAGAAACAGTTGGAAGACAGTGGGAAGTAATGGAAATACTAATTAGTTGTCTGAGTGTGTGAGGTAGTGGTTTATAATCCTAGAAAGCATTGGTACTTAATGGGTCTCAGGGTTGTTGATTCCCTATTTTCTTTACAGGGCTACCCTTAGTGCCTAAGTGTCCAACCCTTGTCTTTCTCTCCCTCCAAATGGAGTATATTTAATCATGTGTTACAAGAAGTATTCTGTCTGTGTATATTACAGGAGCTATACATTTTGAAAATCTGGTTCCAGTTAAAATGAATTTATCCCAGTGTATTGCCTCAAGATATCTCAATATCACATGACAGTAATACTTGTCATATTTTGGCATTACATACAATGTTATTCCAAAGAAACTATAATTTGGTATTTTAACCATGATTTTGTGCATTATTCACATTTCTCTGACGTTTGAATCTCAGGGTTCTATATCAGTGTTTTGTTGTTGACTTAATTGCCATCCAAGGCACTTTAATGTGAGAATCATGTCTCTCTTTGTGCTGATGACATCTGTTGTCTTCCCTGTTGAAAACCTTTATTTGGTACTATTCTACAAAGGGTAATAGCAAACAAAAGGTACATTGAGGATTTATTCAACTTATATTGAAATATCAAACTGATAGCATAAAATGTGGTTGTAAAATATTTATTTTTCAAACCCACACAATTTGTAAACTCTCTTAAACCAACTAGAAATATAAATTCATCCTATTTCTCTGATTTCCGTTATTTATGTGTGTTTACCACCACATAAAACAGAGGTGGTTTTCTTGGCCATAGAGTACAATATATAAGATCAATTTAATTCAAAGTTTTGCCCATTTAATTAAATAATAATTTCTGTTGAGGGTATGGGAAGGAGATACTTTCACAAATACGTGCATGAGCGATTTGTTTGTCTGAGGCTTTTTTGGATGTTGCTGCTGTTGTTACTTATTCCATCTCATATCTTATAGCTGAATTTTATTCAAAATGCTCTCATAGCCTGAAAGGATCTTTCTGCATTCTGGATATACTATTCTATACTGTATTGATAACTATTTATTAAAGGTTTATTTACAACATTTAGATGCAAAGGATAGGTTCTAGTCCCAGTAGGATGAGTCCTAGTAGGATGAACTAACTATATTTAGCTTGAATCTCCATGAATAATGTTAGTAATGACCATTCAACCAGATATTCTTGTGGTGTGGGATTAGTGATAACCTAAACCGGACTCTTTCTAACTTTATAACAGATGTTCATTGCAAATGTCTATTTTCCTTAAAATTCTGCCTCTAATAACACTGCAAAATACCCCTACATAGGAAGTGCACACATAGTCAAAAGCCATGTTTCCTTAATAGCTAAAGAAGAACATACGAAGTCTTGGACTCTTAGAAAAGAAAGAGAAAGGCTGACTCTCCAGTGCTCAGGTGTCCCTGAATCAACTAAAGCTGGGTGATTGCTGGAACAACAGACTCCCAGAGGCCTTCAGCCATTTTCATGTGAAAATTTGAATTGATTGCTGATCCTTCAGCTCTTGAAAGATGGGTTTTATCTTTTTTTTTTTTTTGGTAGAAAAAATTTTTAAAGAGGCAATGCTTCCTTGTGGAATAGAGTATTTTTCAAACGTGGAGATTACAGTATTTTTCAAAAGTGGAAGGCAAGGGGAGGAACAACTTTTTTTTTTTTTTTTTTTTTGATACGGAGTCTCACTCTGTCCTCCAGGCTGGAGTGCAGTGGCGTGATCTCGGCTCACTGCAAGCTCTGCCTCCCGGGTTCATGTCATTCTCCTGCCTCAGCCTCCCGAATAGCTGGGACTACGGGCACCCGCCACCACGCCCGTGTTAGCCAGGATGGTCTGTCTCCTGACCTCGTGACCCGCCCGCCTCGGCCTCCCACAGTGCTGGGATTACAGGCATGAGCCACCGCGCCCAGCCGGGGAGGAGCAACATTTTAAGAAGACTCAGCGATGGTCTATGACTGGATTCAGTCCTCCCTAAGGTGTGCTGCTTAGCGTAAGGTTTTATATCATGTTTTCAGATGGAATCTCATCAGAATGCATACTATACATGGAAAACCCAGCCCAGAATTATGATAGCTAAAACTCCATTATGATAAATACCATATAATAAATACCATTTCAAGTTAAGTCCCCATACAGCAGAATTATTTCTGTGTGCTAGCTACAGTCTTTCACCACATAATGACATTTTGGTCAACAGACCACACATGCAATGGTGGTCCCATAAGATTACAATACAGTATTTTTACTGTACTTTCTTTGTTTAGATATGTTTAGATACATAAACACTACTGTGTTACAATTGCCTACAGTATTGAGTACAGTAACATGCTATATGGGTTAGGAGCCTAGGAGCAATAGGCTATCCCATATGGCCTAGATGTATAGTATGTTATACCATCTAGGTTTGCATAAATATACTTTATGATGCTCACATAATGACAAAAATGCCTAATAATGAATTTTTCAGAACATATTCCCATTGTTAAAGGACACATGACTGTATTTGTAGATATGACTTAGCAAATGCTGTGAAATAAATAAGTCTACTCAGCAAATGATTTCAGTCAGGTGCAGTGGCTTGTGCCTACAATCCCAATAATTTGGAAGGCCAAGGTGGGAGAATTGCTTGAGTCCAGGAGGTTGAGACCAGCCTGGGCAACATGCCGAGACCAGGTCTCTACAAAAAAATACACAAATCAGCCAGGCATGGTGACATGCACCTGTGGTCCCAGCTACTAAAGAAGCCAGGAGGCTGAGGCAGGAGGATCACTTCAGCTTAGGAGGTCAAGGCTGCAGTTGTGTTCACACCACAGCATTCCAGGCTGGGCGACAGAGGGAGACACTGTCTCAAAACACACACACACACGCAATGAATCCCTGGTTCCTAAACATGTAAAAGGCCTTTTCTATCATGCTCATATCTGCTCATCCATACTATCCAATTTAGAACTCAATTTCACTTCCTTGAACTGACTCTCATGTGACATTGTAGTCCCAGGGATTAAAAATAAACATGAATGCTTGAAGGAAAGAAGCTTTAGGTAAACTCCAATCAACTAGGTTTAGCATAGATAAGAAAGGTGTTTCCACATACATTCAGGAGTATTTCTTACACCAATTCCCAGTATACAGAGTTCCACAGTTTTAGCTTTGTACATGAGCATTGCAATCTCAGAGCACAGCAAAAACCAGAAGGTCATTCTGACCTGGCTCTGTCAGGCCTCGTCACCATGACTCATCTCTTTGCTCCCAAACAGACGTAAGAATTAATCATTAAAAAATCAGGAAACAACAGGTGTTGGAGAGGATGTGGAGAAATAGGAACACTTTTACACTGTTGGTGGGATTGTAAACTAGTTCACCATTATGGAAAACAGTATGGCAATTCCTCAAGGATCTAGAACTAGATGTACCATATGACCCAGCCATCCCACTACTGGGTATATACCCAAAGGATTATAAATTATTCTACTACAAAGACACATGCACACGTATGTTTATTACAGCACTATTCACAATAGCAAAGACTTAGAATCAACCCAAATGTCCATCTGTGACAGACTGGATTAAGAAAATGTGGCACATATACACCATGGAATACTATGCAGCCATAAAAAAGGATGAGTTTGCGTCCTTTGTAGGGACATGGATGCAGCTGGAAACCATCATTCTTAGCAAACTATCACAAGAAGAGAAAACCAAACACCACATGTTCTCACTCATAGGTGGGAACTGAACAATGAGATCACTTGGACTCGGGAAGGGGAACAGCACACACTGGGGCCTATCATGGGGAGGGGGGAGGGGGGAGGGATTGCATTGGGGAGTTATACATGATATAAATGATGAATTGATGGGTGCTGACGAGTTGATGGGTGCAGCACACCAACATGGCACAAGTATACATATGTAACAAACCTGCACGTTATGCACATGTACCCTAGAACTTAAAGTATAATAAAAAAAAAAAAAAAAGAATTCAGTCCTGAAACCTGGCATCCTTTCTTTCCCAAGGCTGCCATAGAAAAATATCCAATGAACTTCTGCTTTTAATAATAGCAGGCTAGGTAATTAAAATCAATATTTTCACTGAAGACAAATTGAAAAATACTGGATGAAATATTTTTAATGTTATTAAATTTTAAAAAATACTTTAAACAGGTTTTAAAAGCATCAAAGAGTCTGGGTGCAGTGGCTCACGCCTGTAATCCCGACACTTTGGGAAGCTGAAGCGGGCAGATCACCTGAGGTCAGCAGTTCGAGACCAGCCTGGCCAACATGATGAAACCTTGTCTCTACTAAAAATACAAAAATTAGCTGGGTATGGTGGTGCAGGCCTGTAATCCCAGCTACTCAGAAGGCTGAGGCAGGAGAATGGCTTGAACCCAAGAGGTGGAAGTTGCAGTGTGCCAAGATTGTGCCACTGCACTCCGGCCTGGGCGACAGAGTAAGACTATCTCAAAATAAATAAATAAATAAATACATATATACATAAATACATAAATACATAAATAAGTGCATCAAAGAGCTAACAAAACAGTGAGGAATAACCAGGTCAAGATTTAAAGAAGAGAGAACTCAGAGACGGCTTTTGCCTGTTAGCTTTTGTCGATCTGGAAGAGACAGCTGAGAGACTACATTGCACAATAGCAGCCTTGAAGGGCTGGGGAGACCAAAGTAAGAGTCCAAGTCCTACTAAGGTCGAGGAACTGATTAAATCACCCTCTTCTGCTTTAGGCTGGGACCTCAAAGAGCTCCACCTTTGGGCTAAGGGGAGACTGTAAGAAATACAGCTGTCATTATCCACAGACAACATAATTGAGAATGTAGAGAATCCAAAGAATCTATAAATAAGTTATAGAAATTAATCAGTGAATTTAGCAGGTCACTGAATACCACGTCAAAACCAATTGTATTTCTCTATCCCAGTATCAAAAAACTGGACAATTAGTTTTAAAACAATGAAGTATTGTAGTCTACAATAGCATCTACAACTCAAATCCTTAGAAATTAATAAATGATCAATAAGACTTGTATACAGAAAATGACATAGCATTTTCAAAAGATATTGAAGATATAAATAAATGAAAGTATATACCACATCAATTCTCTGAAAATTAAATTATATTTCCAATGCAATCCCAATCAAAATTCCAGCAGTCGTGTGTGTATGTGTGTATATGTGTGTGTGTGTAAGGTGACCACCTGACACTCAAGTTTCAGTAAAATGCAACAGACCAAGAATAGCCAGTACAAGCATAAAGAGGACAAAGTTGGAGGATTTCCTCTACCAATTATCAGGACTTATGATAAAGCTATAAGAATTAAGCTAATATGCTACTGATACATAATAGATCAATACAGGATAGAGTGCGCAGAACAAACCCATACGTATATGGTCTCTTGATTTATGACAAATATGGCACTGTAGAGAAGTGAGGGAGCGTCATATTTTCAAAAAATGGTGCTGAGTTGATTGGGTATCCATATGGAAAAAAATGAGACTTGACCCTTACTTCGCATCGTACCAAAAAATCAATTCCAGGTGGATTGTAGATGTAAATGTGAAAGGTGAAACAATCAAGTATCTCAAAGATAACATTTAAAAAAAGCAATTTTGTGACCTTGAGGTAGGCAAAGATTTATTTAACAACACAAAAGAACTCAAACCATAAAGGAAAAATAGATACACTGGGCTTCAATAAAGTTAAGAATATCCGTTTATCAAAAGGCTCTACTAGTAGAGTGAAAAGGCAAGTTGCATGGCAAGAACACATAATTGTAACGCTAATAACAAAGGGCCAGTATCCAGAATGTATAAGAACACCTACAAATCAATAGAAATATGCCAGACAAACAGGCAAAAGAACAAACACTTCACAAAAGAAAATATCTAAATGGTCAATAAACGTATGAAAAGATGCTCAACTTTTAAATAATCAGGAAAGTGCAAGTTAAAATAACAATGATTTTGACATACACACCAGAATGGATATAATTTTAAATACAGAAATAACTAATGTTTGCAAAGATTTGAACAACTAAAACTCTCATATACTACTTGTGGGAATGTAATTTGTTACAAGCATTTTTAAAAATTCATTGGCATTATCTATTAGTCACATGTGTTTATGTGATCCAGAAAAACCACTCCTAAGTTTACACCCAACAGAAGTGTGAACCTGTGCACACCAAACAGCTTATACAGGATAATTTTAGAAACATTATTCTTAATTGCAGAAAGAGGAAAACTACCAAAATATTCATCAACAATAGAATGGATAAGTTGTGATACAGTCATGCTATGGAATATACCTATCGTTTGCCTGATGAACTTTAATTCATTCCTTAAAACCCTGCCACTGGGCCGGGCGCGGTGGCTCAAGCCTGTAATCCCAGCACTTTGGGAGGCCGAGATGGGCGGATCACGAGGTCAGGAGATCAAGACCATCCTGGCTA
>NW_012111364.1:8442484-8449396 GCF_000951035.1 Colobus angolensis palliatus
TATTCAATCTTTTTTCTTCTTTCTACACCATTTTCTATAACAATTTTTCAGCATTTTGGGGGTTAAGGGTTTCTTGCTCTCAAATGGCACTGATAAAGTACAGAAAAGCAAAATAGAGGGCAAAATAAAGGCTAAATATGAGATCCCTTTGAAACAAGTAGAAATACCACATCCACTCAACACAATGAAGAACCACTGAAATAGACCACCTCTTTATCCCTCTCTCATGGCTTGTACATGCAAAATAACACATTTGGGCTCATGCAAATGTGGCACACAATTAAAATTTGTTTCATGTGACAGTCCTTGGTCAGGAACAACTGTGTCAAGATTATTGGTGAATGTGTCTGCTTGAAATCATTGTCAAATATCACTTTCTACAGCATATTTATTTAGTATATTTTACAGTGAAAAAGTCTTTATATTAAATAAAAAGGAGTCATTCCTTAAAAATGGTATAAATTTACAAGAGTCATCATAATGAAATGTTATTAACCGAACAGTCATTAGATAGGGGAAGTCTGAACTACAAGCAACAAAAATGAACAATCAATTGCCACATGAAACAACATGGGTGAATCTCAAAAATGTATTTTTGAGGCAAAGCCACATGCAAAAAAAATGTGTACTGCATGCTTCTGTGTATAGGAAATTCAAAACATGGAAAACTAATCTATGGTGTTGGAAGTCAGAATAACAGATACCTCTGGGGAAGAGGTCATTCAGCAAAATTTGGGCATCAGCCCTGATTGCTTTCTGAGTCTGAGACAGTAAAAAATATGTGTTGTTCTGTATTTTTGCTTAACTTTGTTATTCTCCAAGGTACAAGACACAATTTTGTATAAAATATTTGTGAGATTCAAATAAAAGTATTATTAATGTCTAAGAATTAATTCAGCAAATAGATTATTTTAAAATAAAGAAAATGAGGTTTGGAATAAACAGTTAATGGTTCCTGGTTCAAACTCCAGTTGCATCCATTTATAGCTGTCTGACATTAGACAATTTACCCTCTCTGAACCTCAGTTTCCTCAAATATAAATTGGAAATGATATTAATCCTCTACTAGGTTGCTATGGATACTACTAACATCAAACATATGAAAGGACTTGGTAGATAGAAAATTTTAAGTAAATGTTATTTTGTTTTCATCCTCTGCATTTATTGGGGGTTGTGGTGGGGTCAACCCCCAATTTGTAGCCTTCATTCCTTCCTCAAAGCACAGGCTGGTAGACTTGTTAAATCAACTAATGGTACAGATGAAAGAAAGAAGTACCTTCAGTTCAGTCAAAAAAAAATTTTAAGTGTCGAGTAAGGACACTGAAAATTCACCACAGAACTCGTAAGAACATAAAACCACACAAGAAAGTAGATAACTTATTTTACATAGATAAATATGATATTGGTGCTTACAATTATTTGTAAAGGCTCATTTGAAAGTCAGAACCTTGAAATACATCATAATTGTGTTCATATTCACAGTGATAACGTAAATTTCTATTTTTATTTTCATTGTCAATTAAATTTTCTGTCTTAGGAAGAGGTTTGAGTCAGTTAAATTCCTGCAACCATAATAATTAATGTAAATCCATCAACCTCACAATTTTGTTGTTGTTGTTGTTTTTAGATGGATTATCGCTCTGTCGCCCAGGCGAGAGTGCAGTGGCACGACCTCGGCTCACTGCAAGCTGCGCCTCCCAGGTTCACGTCATTCTCCTGCCTCAGCCGCCCAAGTAGCTGGGACTACAGGTGCCTGCCACTACGCCAGGCTAATTTTGTGTGTGTGTGTGTGTGTGTTTTTAATAGAGACAGGGTTTCACCGTGTTCGCCAGGATGGTCTCGATCTCCTGACCTCGTGATCCACCCACCTCGGCCTCCAAAAGTGCTGGGATTAAAGGTGTGAGCCACCGCGACCGGCCCAACCTCACTATTTCGAGATTCTTAGTGAGCACCTCACAAATTCATCACTTAGAAAAACTGGAGAAAATTACTGAATGCACCTGGTCACATTTGAAGATCCCACATTAATAAAAAAAGTCAACATTAGAAATTTTTCTGATCTCTTCACATTATATCCCACATTTAACAGAACAGAAAATGAAAAAGTAACCCTACCTTATTCCCCAGGGACTTATTATATTACATTTTTCCCAAAACCAGAGTTGAGATCTTCTAACTCTCAGTCTATTCCACCTTGCTTACTGGGTAATAGCTGTTCTACGGGTTGGTGCCGCTGGAAGCCAAAAATTTACTTCTTTGTTTATGTCGTCTGGTCACCTGGGATGCTCTCCTCTCTACCTCATCCACTGTCAAATTGCAGCTCCAACAAATCTTTGTTGTCCACTCCAACAAATCTTTCTTCCCTCTGCACCAAGTCCTCAATGATGGCCTTCGTCAGAACTCCTACCAGATTTTAATTATGCATCATCTTGAATTGCTCCATATTATGGGTTTGTCCTATCTCCCTAATCACATCGTAAGTTCTTGCATGACAGGGATCAGGTTTCCCTCCTCATCTGTTTCTCCCACAGCCTCTAACACAATTCTGAGCACCTAACAGGGCTGTTGAGTGAGGATGCCATTCTAGGAACAAGAAGAATGTCTGCTGCAAAAATTACATATGGTTAAACTCATCTAAAATCACCACATGACTTGCCCAAAGAAAATCAGAAGCAGAGTGGAGAAGAGAGGGGGAAGTAAACACTCACAAACCCAGACAGAGAAGCCCTTTAATCTTGCTTGCAGATGTTCTAGGTTTTACATACTGCATATTGTTGGTCTTTTCATCTTTCCTTGTCTGGGAGATGAAAAGGATATTGTTGTTCACCCTGTTCCAAGTCCCGGAGGGCTAACTTGAGTGAACCTGAACAGCAGGCTACATTGCACACTGGCTTCCAGTAGGTTCCAGTGCATAGCATCAACAGATTAGAAAGAGGAAACCGAGATCATTTATTCTTCCACCTTTCTCCCTAAGGGGTCAGAGAAAGAGTCTCTCCGCCAAAGGTCTCAGCAGCCCTCTCCACATAGCCTCACTGGGTCTAGGTCATGCTAACTTCCCTTACTTACCCTAAGACCTAGGAGTAGTAATATGAAACCTTCCCACCCTAGCCAGTGATTTCCCTTTACTACCCTGCATCTATAAAATTCTCCACAAATCACTCCATTTGAATTGGCTATTTCTTGTCAAAACCTTGTCTGATACAGATGTTTTACTTGGGACCCTTATTATTTTAATACTGTAATACTGATAATATTTACAGTATACTTCCTTGCTTCTCTAAGTAAATGAGTGCACATATTATATTGTGCCCATCTCTTAATGATTCATGGTCATCACCAGGACTCTCAGAGATGGGACCATTGTTTATCAGCTTGTAGCATCCACATCTATGCCGTGCTTTTCAAACATTACCTCATTTAATCTCCCCTCCTCCCCTCACCAAAAAAGTCCTACGAGTCTGATAAGTCCCTTTTACAGAATCAATTTCTGTTACAGCTGCTAAATAATAGAAATAGGAAAATGAACTCAAGAATGTCTCACTACAAAACCTGTGCCCTTACCCAGTAAATGAAATCCCTTCCCTGCCACACTGTACTGTCTGAAAGAGCTAGTGAGTTGTGAAGATCTATTGATTCTTACACTAAGTGATTCACACTGTTTTCTTTCTGAATTGCAATGATGATTTCATTCCTCCTTTGATTAAAAAACAATCTGCAGCCCCAATACTAATCTGACAATCACTGCACTATCTGTACACCTGTAGCAGCCAGCCTTGCGTGTCTACTTTGCTAGTCATAATCTGCTGTAGGCCAAATAACCTAAAACGCACCCTAATTAGTGTTGTGTGTGTGAAAATAAGAGCAAACATTTTTTAATGAAGGTTGAGAGATTTTGAAATATGGGGTTTGTGAAAGCTGTTTTCATCACTCAGGAACTATATAGTACTATACTACATTTTAATGTACAATAAAAGTCATTGTTGGAAGTCCAAGCTGTATCAAGAGGACACACATAGACTCATCAGTTGACAGTGTCCCAGCTGAGCCCAGACTTCAAAGCCTCCCCATCCCAAACAACAAACATGTGAGAAAAGAAGCCTGCAGATGATTTCAGCCTCCAGTTAATCAGTCACCCCAGCCATTCAATTCTTTCCAGCTGGAGTCTCAGACATCATGGGGAAGATAGATATATTAATAGATATAGATAACAAATAAGACTGTTATATGGAACTCTGGAAAGCTAGGTTGAACCACTTCCTCTTCCTTCTTCCAAGCCCATACCTGAATATTTCTTCTTAGTACCCAAAGATCAGCAACATGACAGGACCAAAGAGAATGAAAGAAAACAGAATTTAACATTGCTCCAGTGTGGAGCAAAAGGTAGACAAGAAAAGTGCACATCTCTGCAGAGAGCCACATCTGTTAATAACCCCACCATGAGTGGCCTAGTTAACCATCTAAATATGCAATCAAAATAACATTATCTCCTTTTCAGAAATGAGGAAGGGATAGGAGAAGGGACGATTTTCCTGGAATAAGGACCTGAGTGAAGAACTTCACTTCACCCTATGGCTCATTACCAGCTCTAAGGCAAAATTGTATATGTTTGTTCCCATTTTGCTATGTATTACTGTCATTCAAATGGAATGTGACTTCTTGAACTAGTCATGTCTAAATCCTGCCTCCTATGTTTGAAGCATGGGTGAGGTTGCTGGCAGCCTTCAGTTAGAAATGTTCCCTGGATCTGAGTCAGAAGGAAGGTGCATTGCCATGGCAAGTCCAGCGTTCTTTAACAGAATGGAGCAGGGTCCTTGTGCAAAGGAGTCAAGGGCACAATCAGGAACATAACAGCACAGCACTAAGGCAGAAGGTGAGGATGGAATGAGAAAAGTAGCAGTAGGTAATTGGATGGGGGAGTGATGAACAGAGCAAAACAAGAAGTCATGTGAGTTATCACCCTTGCAATGTGGCACATGGTGCTTAATGATATGGCAGGCAAAACTGGCCAAAGGTGATCATGGGGTCAAGCCCCTACTTATTGCACTTTGAAGTGCAGACACCAGAGGTGATTTGGGAGCTGGTGGCATCCAAGGCAAAAATAAAAATTAAAAATAAACAAGGTGATTTCTAGGCACAGTGACTGCAAGAGCAAAGGCCCTGAGGAAGGAGGTGCCCAGCATTCAAGGACCAGCAATCAGGCCAGTGAGACTGGAGCAGAGAGAAGATTAATAAGAGATGAACACAAAGAGAACACACAGGTTGGACAATGCAAGGCCTCAGAGGGTTTTTTGAAGACTCAAGCTTGTACTCTGAGTAACATTGTAAACAGCTGGAATGTTTACAGGAGATGAATGAAATTATCTAACTTCTTTTTAGCAGAATGATTCTGGCTGCTGTATTGAGATTAAACTAAAAGGGGCCAAGTTAAAGCAAGAAGAACAATCAAGAGGTTGAGCATTATTCTTTTGGTGATGTGGCCCAAGCAGTGGAAGTGAAGAAAGTATGGGTTTTAAATATTTTTTGAATGTAAATCATCGAGATTAGCTAACAGATTAGATGTGAAATGTTCCCCTTTCTTGCATTATTTTTCTTCATAGCACGTATCATCTTCTGACATAATACATATTTAATTTTCAATATTTTTATTATCCATCCACATAAATGAAAGCTCCATGGTAGGAATTTTCATGCCTGGAACATAGTAGGTACTCAATAAGTAGTTGTTGACTAGATTAATGTGTCTGAAGTATTTAAATAACTCTATTAACAAATTTTTACCCTTGTCACATTCTCTTCCATTTGTAAACATTAGTTATTATAGGTTTGATCTCATTGTTCCACCATGAGTCATTTACCACAAGTGAATGTACTTTAAATTGATCTACATTGTTTAGAAAGTGCCACCTAAATTACTTCTGTGGTTTGGTTGCCCTGTTTCACTAACTGGTATACACAAACAGCTGTTGATTTGTAAGACATGGAATTAGGTCATTGCTGAGTTCTAATCAACTTGATTTAATTAGCATAGATGTCAGTGGTGGACATTTACAAGGGTAGATGGTATAACAACCACTCTTGTGTGGAGGTAATGTTGTGCCCAATTTCTGTTTTGAGTGCATGATCATTTGAATGAAGCTGTGTTGATGTGGCCATATTGATACCAAGGACAATATCATGAGGTCAATTTGAGGGGATTACTTTGAAGCAGGAACATTGTGACACTGTCCAAAAACAAACCACCAGATTTTCACCTTTTGTTTTCTACCAAACAATGAGCATCATTGTATCTCTGAGATTTAAGGGCTGACACTGCATATGAGACAGATCAAAAATGGGCTGAGGGATTGGCTAAGATTAGATTCTATCTTTAAGAACTCATGTTTCCCACACTTGCATATCTTAGAAAGGAACATCAATGATTCTAAGTGGAATTGTTCTCATTCTCTAAATATTTACCTATATCTTGAATGATCTGCATGTTGAATAATCATTGCTTTTATATAAATTTCTTTGGTCCATAGTGGAAGTTGTTCTATTTTTCATGTGAGAAGATGGACTCATTTGCTTTGGGGCAATGCTTTCTTCTTGTTAATGCTGGCCTCGTTTGATTAGGTTTCTATTAGACCCAGGATGACGGAGGGAAGAGAGCATGTCAGGGCAGAGAATATTCCCCATTCTCAGTTTCAGACTCATAGGAAATCCTCAGGTGAGTTTCTAATGGTTTTCTTTCCTTTCTTTCTTTCTTTCTTTCTTTCTTTCTTTCTTTCTTTCTTTTCTTTCTTTCTTTCTTTCTTTCTTTCTTTCTTTCTTTCCTTTCTTTCTTTCTTTCTTTCTTTCTTTCTTTCTTTCTTTCTTTCTTTCTTTCTTTCTTTCTTTCTTTCTTTTCTTTCTTTCTTTCTTTCTTTCTTTCTT
>NW_012111364.1:8449446-8504460 GCF_000951035.1 Colobus angolensis palliatus
TTCCTTCCTTCCTTCCTTCCTTCCTTCCTTCCTTCTTTCTTTCTTCCTTTCTCTCTTTATGTTTGTTTGCTCTGTCACTCAAGCTGGAGTGGAGTGGCATGAACACGGCTCACTGCAGCCTCAAACTCCTGGGCTCGAGAGATACACCTGCCTCAGCCTCCCAGGTAGCTGGGACCACAGGTGTGTGCCACCACATCTAGCTATTTTTTTTTTATTTTTTATGGATACAGGGTGCCCAGACTGGCTCCAACTCCTGGCCTCAATTGGTCCTCCTACCTCGGCCTCCTAAAGTGCTGGAATTACAGGCCACAATAGTTGGCCTCTAATGGTTTTCTTAGTGCTCTTAATTATATCTTAAAATTGTGTGATGACTGCTTTTTTAAAGAGCCTAAGTGCTGGCATCTACATCTGGCAAAGAGATGTACACCTGACCATTTCTCCAGCCAGGCCTGGTCTGTGGGTAGACATCACAAGGACACAGATGGCCACCATGAGTCACAACCACAGGCAACCTTCAAGCAAACCTTTTTTTTTTTTTTTTTTTTTTTGAGACGGAGTCTCGCTCTGTTGCCCAGACTGGAGTGCAGTGGCGCAATCTCGGCTCACTGGAAGCTCCGCTTCCCAGGTTCACACCATTCTCCTGCCTTAGCCTCCTGAGTAGCTGGGACTGCAGGCACCCACCACCACGCCCAGCTAATTTTTTGTATGTTTTTTAGTAGAGATGGGGTTTCACCGTGTTAGCAGGATGGTTCAAGCAATTCTTTACTGGAGAAGTAATAATTACCAAGGGGGCCATCCTGGGGTGTCTGTGTATTGGCAGGAGATATGTTGGGAGACTTGAAGGAAAGGAAGGGAATCAGGGATTCAGGTGTTGTGGTCACTGGTCCAGATCTCTTACAGCCTCAGGTCACACAGGACTCATTCTTCTCCTTTGATGAGGAGTATGGGATGGGGAGGATCATGTGGAACAGTAGAAGGAAGACCTGACCTTTCCCCAGGCCTTGCTGGGCCATGACCTTCTTTCCCTGACTCTTCCCCCTTTGCTTCACTTCTTGTGTCCATCTCCCTTTCACTATCCCCCTCCTGCACTTTTGCCCCACCTCCAACCAGGTTTCCCACCTCTCCCTACGGACACACTTAGGAACCCACTGATCCCTTCAAGTAATTCCCAGAGTGGAAAACAGACTGTAAATTGCTTTTCACCTCTACATTTAGTGTTGCTCCAAAGAAGGAAGGAGTGGGCTGTCCTCATTGTCCTCTTACCAATGGCCTTACCTCCCTCCCCTTTCCTCCACTGAGGCGGGGGTGTGAAATGGTTGGGGCAGATTCTCACTTCAACATGTAAAAGCAACGAGGAACTCTTATCAAAAGACAAAATTACAACAAATTTGGCAAAATGATCTAACGAACTCTTATCTGCAACTCACGAATTAGGGTGATGTCTCCTCTAAAAATTTAGAAAAGGTGCTCCATTCAGCTGACCAGAGGAGTCTGGCTTTATAGGCAGAACAGGGCTGAAGAAAGCAGAAACTAGGAACAAAAAGGGGGTTGCTTAGCATCAAGTTACCTTCCTTGTAAAGTTAAAGCAGAGAAGACTTCCTTATCATGCTGGCTAAACTGGCCTATTTGGAGATTTGACTATTATCTCTCTCCTGAATACCTGGAATATCAGATAAACAACTGTTTCAGTTTGGTGACATGAAACTTTAGCATGAGAAACTCCATTTTGGTTGGTCTATTGGGGCCTACTGCAGGAGCTTAGTTCAAATCAATGGCCTCCTGTAAATTTTATTTGACATTCACTCTAGGGTTACTTTTCTTCCAAAGCTCTTTGTTTTATAAAGGAAATCCATATCTTCCCAAATAACTTGTCTTTGACCTTATTTTTTATAGACACCTTTCCCATGCCTGTCCTACATCACATTACAGTGTGTCCAACATTAACTTTAGAAGACAGAGAATCCCTCTCAAACCTATTCCCACATGTATGGTGGTTACAATACACTTGACATCACAAAACTCAAATATAATGCTGTTTCGTGTGTGCGTGTGAACAGAATTGATACCTGTATTTGTTTTCTATTGCTGCATAATAAAATACAACAAATTCAGCAGCTTAAAAGAACACACATTTATTAGCTCACAGATTCTATGGGCCAGGAGTCTGAGAACAGCTTAGCTGGGTCCTTGCTGGAAGGTTGCAATCAAAGTATTAGCTGGGCTATATTCCTTTCTGGAACCCAGAATCCTCTGCCAAGCTCACTGGGTGGTTGGCAGAATTTAATTCCTTGCAGTTTTAGGGCTTGTATGTTCCCTGCTATATGGCCCCCTCCAAAGGGAGGTCACATCTTAGCAGCTTGCCTCCTCAGGTCCAGCAGGAGAGTATCTCACCTCAGATAGGGCCCAGTCCTTCTTTTAAGGACTTTAATCTGATTACGTCTAGCCCATGCAGAATAATTTCTTGTTGTCACATAATATAACAGTCACCTTGATGACATCCCATCATCTCTGGCGTACTCTATTAGTTAGAAGCAAGCTGCAGATTTCACCTACACTCAAAGGGAGGGTGTTACACAAAGGTATAGATACCAGAAAGTAGAAAAACAGTGAGGGTTACTTTAGGCTCTGTCCAATTCAATGAATTCAGCAAGGAAAATGTTCCAAAGCTAATATGTTGCCCTCTTTTAATAATCGTTGGAAAAACATGGATAAACCAGGCTTGGAAGAATCAACGACTCATTTAAATGCAACTATGAGGCACACTTAGCATGGGCTAGAGGTGGGGAGAGGAGGGTATTTATATGATCTCCTTAATGTCCTGGTCTAGTCAAGCCTCTGATAATGCTCTTGGCAACTTTTGGCTCACCTTGCTGCAGGGCTGCTTCTGAAGATGCCTGACCATAGAAGCCAACAGATGCTTCCATAGAACCAACCCAGAGCAAAACCCTAGATCATTACAAGTATCTATGAACACTGAATTTTTCCCTCAAGAATATAGGGTTCACTACAGACACCCCTTCAAATGCCTACATGATGCTAATATTGCTGTCCCAGCACTACCCTATAGATTTTAATGTGGGGAATTTACAGCCATTTTATTTATCCTAATTAGTCTCACCACTATTACATCCAAAGCCCTGTCCAGTCAAGATGAATGCCTCCCTCACCATATGCCTTTGCAATTGTGACACCATAGTTCTATCATTATACTACATTCTTACCAAACTGATAAAATGTGCTATGAATCAGAAAATGCATTCATCAAAACTTGTTAGGCTATAAATATTGACAGAAAACACTTTCCTTTGTTCTTTATCTTCTTCAACTATTCCAAATAATTTAAATTGCATCTGTCAGGGAAGACAAGAGATTTCATTTTTACACAACGATTTAATAAAAACGGTAGTAACTGAAAAAGTCACACTCTGAAAAGGTCAAAACAATTCCTTGTACCACAATCAAGTAAATTTGGAATTTGCTTAATCCCAATCAACTGCTCACAGTTAATTTAAGAAGATTAAATTACCCTACCGACATTATTCATTAACCAAGAAGAATGAAATGCAACAATTCTGCCAAATAGTAAAGTGCACTTATAAGACTATTTTGAAATTTATTCAACAAATTTTTATGGAGTGTCAACTAGTGCCAGAAACTGTTCCATATCCTGGGGCTACAAAGGTAAATCAGGCAAATAAAATGCTTTACATCATGGAGATGTGGGAGTGTGAGAAACAGAAAATAATAAATAAATAAAAATATATATAATTATTGATTATAAAAACTGTTATAGAAAAATAATACATATGTGGGAATAGAGTATAATTGGGGATTAGGTGGGCTTATTTTAGGAAAGGTGATCAGAATAGGTTTCTCTGAAGAGGCAATGTTTCAACAGACCTGAGAAACAAAAAGCAAATCCTAAGCCCCCCAACTGACTGAACGGATCCCCTCTTGGCAAAGGGGACCCCACAGAAACCTTAAAAACTAAGTTCCCAGCCATGATGGGATGGGAGGTCAGACAGGCCTCAATATGCCCTTTTTTATTAACCTGGAATCAGAATTCTTTCTTAAGGAGTAAGCAGAAACCAGCTCTGGAAAACAAGAAACTGGAGACTCATTCCTTTATCAGCTTTAGCCAATCATCTGAGGCTGCAACCAGACTTGCAACTGGACTCCCCTCCCTTTTGCAATTTCAACACAGTAACTAAACAGCATTCCTTCCTAATAAGAGACCACTGACCATAGAGTGGTTCTGGCCAATCTACAGAACTGGCACATTGAGGATTTTCATATCTTCTGCTTCACCTTTTGATAAAAGAGTGAAACTGCCTTTGCAAAGATCATGACAGTGAAAGAAATCTAACAGGGCAGATTCCATCTTGCTTCTAGCCTCACAGGTGGGCCATCCTCACTTGCTTCTAGGTGTGGTCAAGCTGACCATGGGAGAAATTTAATTTATGGTTTAACTTTGAAGCAAGCATGATAATCATCCCTCCCTAAAATTAATCCCCTCTTTGGGGGCTGAACTACCTTTGCAAGACTAATGAAAGTATGCAAGCTCAGGAATTACAGGAAGGACTAGAATTCTGCTTAAATGTAAACATAGTTTCTATCACCCCTTACAGATCAGGAGTCATTTGGTCAGAGGTCATAAGATTTGTGATTTCCCCAGTTGCTCCTATAGATAATATCACTATTATAGAACCTAAGATTGGTCTTTCGAGATGTTTTTCAGATTTTTGCATTCTGGCAACTAACCGACCCCGCCTGTGCTCATGACTTATGACTCAACCAATCCTGTGGACCCCCACCCAGAGGCAGACTCAGCACATAAAGACCATTTCCCACACACCTATGATTGCATCCCTAACCAATCTGCAGTACCCATTCCCTAGTCCCCTGTCTACTAAACTATCCTTGAAAAACCCTAGCCTCTGAATTCTCAGGGAGGCTGATTTAAGTGTAACTCTGGTTCTTCTGCTTGGTTACCTTGTGTTAACTCTTTCTTCACTGCAATACCACAGTCTCAATGAATTGGTTTTGTCTGTGCAGTGGGCAGGAAGAATTTATCAGGTGATTACAAGAGGGCCAAAATCTTCACCCTCAGATCATACTAATGCTGCCATTTTCTGAACATGCAGCCCAAAAAGGAAATGTGAAGCTCAATTGTGCATGCACATGTTTCTTCTTTCATAAATATTTATGACTCCTCCTGCTGCTTATTAAATATATACCTTTAGCCAACCCATTCTGCATAAAGTCCTGTCTCATGCTTCTCTCCCTTGAAGTGCTGGTTTCTGGCTACTGTCAAAGGTTATACATCCCAGCCTGTCAGAATGGCCACCTTACAGTCTGCAACCCTTAATGAGAAATAAAGCTGTCCTTTCCAAATTCATGAACTTCATCATTTTTTAGTTGGAAGAACCCTGAATTGCTGAAGGGTGAATTAAACAAAGCTTGTTCTAACCAGTAGCAAGATCAGTTTTTTGTTTTTATTTGTTTGTTTGTTTTGTTTTTGCTTTTGAGATGAAGTCTTGTTGCTCTGTTGCCCAGGCTGGAATACAGTGATGCAATCTTGGCTCACTGCAACTTCCATCTCCCAGGTGGTTCAAGAGATTCTCCTGCCTCAGCCTCCTGGGTAGCCGGGATTACAGGCACACAGCACCATGCCCAACTAATTTTTATCTTTTTAGTAGAGATGGGGTTTTGCCATGTTGGCCAGGCTGGTCTCGAACTCCTGACCTCAAGGGATCTGCCCACCTTGGCCTCCCAAAGTGCTGGGATTACAGACATGAGCCACTGTGCCCAGTCACGATCAGGCTTTAAGATCTGAAGGTTACAAGCAAGCCTAGTGTAGTTGAATAGAAAACAAAAAGAGTTGTAAGTAGTGGGTTTGAAGAGGCAAGCAGGGAATAAGAAAACATAAAGCCTTAGAGACTCATGATCAATCTGGATTTTACTTTAAGTGTAATGAGAAGCAATTGAAGTTTTAGCTATTATATTTTAAAATCTCTAATATAGTGAGAAAAGAAAAGTAGCTTAGAACAGTCTGAGCTATGTGAGGTAAGCAAAATTTGTCAGGCCCAGAAAGATATGAGTATGGGACTTCAGTCATCCCCACCACCACCACCCACCTGGAGACAATTGTTTAAAGGCATTTTGTTCCTGACTAGCTGCCTCACCCATTATCTTCACATTCCTAGAATTTGTGATACAAAGAAAAATGTATAGCCAATCAATAGCTTATGTTACCTTAATGTAAATTCTTAAGAACTCCCTCTTCTTTTTCTTTAAAAATCTACTTGTAACGGCTGCTAATTGGAGTGTATATTCACGGCAATTTGAATCTATGCCCACAAGCTGCAATCCTCAAGCTTGGCCCAACAAATAAACTCTCTACATTTATTAATTTTGCCTCAGCTTCTTCCTTTTAGGTCGATAATAATGTTGATCATGTATTTGAATTGCTTTAAGTGCTTTACAGATATAAACTCTTTTAATATCTCCACAGCAAGTATATGAGGTAGGTGATATTATATTATTCTCCCTATTTTACAGATAACAAAATTGAGGTTCAGAAAGATTTTATAACATACGATCACACATGCTTATATGTAGCAGAGCCAGGATTGTAACCAGGAAAACCTGTCTAATTTATTTATTTTTAAAATTCACTCTAGCTCCAATGTGGTAGACAAAATATAGGAAGACAAACATAGCCCAAGTCAGAGATGTGGTGGCTTAGACCTGGGGATGACAGTGGAAAAGGCAGATGGTTGAGTTCAGAACATACTGACAAGGCCAAACCAACATGATTGCTGATAGATTGAATGGGCAGGGCAAAGAAAATGTAAAAATCAAGGATGCCACCTAAATTTATGTTCCCAGCAAGTGGGTGAATGTTTTCACAAATTGAGAGAGGGAAGACACAAGGAAAATAAGTGTGGGAGAGTAGAAACTGAGAGTTAGGTCATATTAAGGTTGACATACATGTTAGACATCCAAATAGAGACATTGAGTAGGCAATTGGATGTATGAGTCTAGAGTTCAGTCAAAAGATACAGCTAGAGATATAGATCTGGGGATCATCAGCTTGTAGATGATGTTTAAAGTCAGAAAACTGAATGGGATGACTGAGGGAGAGAAGAGGTGGGGGCTCTAGGGCTAAGGTACAGGCCCCCCTACCCATTAAGGGGTTAGGGATGGCAAAACAACAAGCTAAGGAAGTTGAGAAGGCACGGGAAAAGAGAAAACAAGAAAGAAGAGGGGCCCAAAAACCAAGTGAAAATGTATTTCAAGAGAGAGGCAGAAGACTATTATGTTAAATGCAACTGTGCAGTCAGGTAGACTGCAGACAGACCTGTCGAATTGGATTTGGCAAGATAAAGGTAACTTGTAGCTTTGATAAGACCAGTGTAGGTAGAATGCTGAGACAAAACCCTGACTGGAGTGGAATTCAGAATAATTGAATGGTAAGGAAGTGGAGACAGCAAGGATATAAAAATCTTTAAAAGAATTTTACTATGAAGGAAAGAACAGACGTAGGCAAGTCTACAAGGGGAGGTGGATCCAAGAGAAATCTCTTTTTAATAGCAGATAATACATGTCTGTATATTGATAGGAATAATCCAACAGAAAAGGAAAATTATGAGGAAGGAGAGAAAAAAGAGCAGAGTTCTCAACAAAATAGAAGTACTGGGATGCTGCACACAAGTGGAAAAGTGGCCCTGAAGAGAAACATAAAGTTTATTAGGTAGTCAGAGACAAGACAGCACATTTGTTTTTACAAGATGGTGGATTGGAGGCATTGTTAGCATGCTTCTCCCACTTTGAAAGACAAAATAGTGAGTAGAGATTTTGAATAATTTTCAAGGAGCAACACAGGAACTTAACAGAAAAACTGAAAGAAACCACAGACATTTTGAAAGAAGCAGTAGACAGCAGCCTACACTGTGAACCAAATGGAAAACTGTTGAGTCTGTAGAGCATGAGAGGGAGAGAGACTGCTACTGTGACATGCTCCCACAGGGCAGCCAGGCAATCCAGGCCAAGGGGGGGAGCACCTTACCCCTATCCAGCCAAGGGCGAAGTCTTTGACCCTGCCCAGCACTGGAGCTGATTTAGTGAGTGATGGCGAATATATGAGAAGAGCAGTATCAGGACATGATTTGCATGCAGTCCAAGACTGCAATGGGGATGAAGGGAAGCCGTTCTTGATCCTAACCTCACAAGCGACCTCACAGAAGCCTACCAGCTAACTCAGACAGTGGTCACAGGTTGAGAGAAGCTTTCAACTGAGATTTGCAATGCAATCTTGAGTAGGGACAAATCCCATTGGCCAGAGTGAGGGGTGAGTGGGAAGAGTACTATAGTCATAGATGCAGGAGCTGGACACGTCTTCCTTACAGGTGGACCAGGAGAGGTGTGGCCTGAAAGCCATACAGTTTCTGTCTCTGTCAGGAAGGCTTGTGGAATGGGGCAGTTTTGAGTTCTGAGCGCAGGCTGCCTGAAACCCAGCTAGCTGCTCCTAAAAGAACACTGCGGGTGTGAGACCTGCCTTGCCAACTGTGTGGGAGTGGAGTGGAGCTTACTGCCACCTGCTACCTGCCCGCTTTTGTGCAGCAGAGGCAGCTGCACTCCTCCCTAGAACATTACCCCAGTGGCCAGGGAACTGCCCTTCAATCCCCACATAGGGAGCCAGAATGCAAATTTACCTGACCCAGCCCTCACCCAGATTTGTCCTTCCACCTGCCCTGGTAGCCTAACACAACAGAATAGGACATTTGGAGCTCCATGGCACCACCATTACCTGAGACATCAGAATACCTCTCCTGGATAACATAAACCAGGCACAAATTCCACTGCTCTTTTGCAAGCACCACCTTCTGACTGGTGGTCAACCAGCACAGCCCATTACAGCATCTGCAAGCACAATAACACAGCAATCAGGAAGGAGAAAACTTTTGCACGGCCTCATCTATCCTCATTGCCTGCGTCACTCTGGCTAACCAGAAAGTCTTGAGTTTGTCCATGTGCCTAGTAAGTTATGACTACAGCTGGCATTTGAAAAAGTCAACACACTAAAGCTATTTATAACCAAGGAAATCTCACAGTTTACATCACTCCCCTCCCACCTCTACCAGAGCCGGTGCTGCTATTTGCTACTTAGAGCCTAGAGGACAAGTCACGTCACTGGAGCCTAGAGTGTGGCAGCCCCACTGAGCAGCTAGACCCAGAGGAGCAACAGGATTCACAGTAGTCTTGTCCTCAGGGACTGCTACAATTAGGGGAAGAAGGAGTGTATCACATTAAGGGAGCATGGGACAAAAGAAACTGGACTGCAGGCCTTGAGTCCCTCAACTTTCCACCTGTGGGATGTTTTCTTCACCAGAGGCACAGGTGCAATGCTGGGCTCCGTGGGGAAACTCTGCAGCTCTACTCCAGTAGTCAGATATAGCTCTGGTGCTTGTGAAGGGTCTTGGAGAGGGGACTCCTCCCTTTTACTCACCACTGCAGAAACAACTGGGCCTTCTCCCATGGGAGAAGCATGGGTACTTGGTCTCAGCATGGGTATATCTATAAGCAACCTTTCTGGAACTTCAGGGTGACTGTATCCCCAGAGAAGGAATGCCCTCCAGGTTCAGGCTTGAATGAGAGGTAGAGTCACAGTCTCTCCCTAAATGAAGCATCAGCATTCTTGCAGATAAAAAGAGATGCCTGTCTGATCTGTATAGCCAGAACACCAGGTCAGGAGTATGACTGGAAGGCAGATTGCTTTCCTGCTGGTCTGGAAGGAAAGCTGTGGTGGCTCCCTCCCCTCCCTCTGAAAAGACCTCAGTGCATTTTTACTGAGAGCTCATCCAGCCACCTCTGTCAAAGCTGGAATCTCTGCCCAATATTAGGGTATTGCATTTACCCACCTGCTTTAGCCAAAGCCAGTTTTTACCCATGAGCATCTCCTACTGACCCAAAGCCTGAACCATTTAACCTAGTGAATAAAATACTGGGGGAAAAGGTTTTGAAAGTGCATGCCACTGGAAAATGAGATAAGCTTCATGAGACCTCTGCATTCCAGCTCCACAGAAAACAGTAAACCTGCTGCCATACCCCGCACATCACTACTAACCTAGTGAACTTGTTTTCTTCATTGTGTTCTTGTTTTGTAAGCTGTGTGATTTTTATGCTTTGAGGAGTGTCTATTCTGGTGTGTACTGACCTTTATATCAAGATTTAGAACTCCTTTTATCATCTCTTATAGGGCTGGTAAGACCATCAGCATCTGAGAAAGCTATTGCACAAAGATTCTCTATAATAAAGTAATTCATACAGAGGCTTTAACACTGAAAGCACCCACAGCCAAAGCTAGGTAACAATAAACTATAAACATTAAAGTCACATTTCCAAGAAGGAAAAAATGAAATTTAAAAAAAAAAACCATTGAATCAAAAATAAATTCAAAAATAATTAGAAGAAATAGTCTACCTAAATGAGAAGGAACCAGAAAAGCAATTCTAGCAATATGAAAAAACAGGGTTCTTAAAGATCTGCCTGAAAAGATCACACCAACTTTCCAGCATTGGATCCAAATCAAGATGAAATCTTTGAAATACCAGATAAGGAATTCAAACGGTTGATTACTAAGTTACTCAAGGAGACACAAGAGAAAGGTGAAAACCAACATACAGAAATGTAACAAACAATTCAGGACATGATTGAAAATTTTCTAAAGAGATAGATATTTTAAAGAAAAACCAATCAGAACTTCCACAAATGAAAGACACATTTAAGGAACTACAAAATACTGTGGAAAGTTTTAACAATAGAGTCAACCAAGTAGGAGAAAGAATTTCAAAACTTCAACACAAGGTTTTTGAAGTAATGCAACAAGACAAAAATAAAGAAAAAAGAATGCAATGAAGTAAAAAAAGTCTCCAAGACATATGGGATTATGTAAAACTGTCAAACATAAGAATTCTGTGTTCCTGAGGGGGAAGAAAAAGCAAAAAGTTTGGAAAACCTATTTGAGGGAATAACTGAGGAAAGTTTCCCTGATCTTGCTAGAGACTTAGACATCCAAATTCAAGAAGCTCAAATAATTCCTGAGAGACTGACTGCAAAAAGTACATCAAGAAGGTATCTGGTCATCAGGCTATCTAAAGTCAACGTGAGGGAAAGAATTCCAGGAGCAGTGAAACAAATGCATCAGGTAACCTGTAAAGGCAAACCTAACAGACTAATAGCAGACTTTGCAGCAGAAACTTTACAAGCCAGAAGGGATTGAGGTCTTATCTTTAGTCTCTTTAAACAGAATAACTCTCAGCCAAGAATTTTGTATCTAGCAAAACTAAGTTTCATAAACAAAAGAGAAATAAAATCTTTCTCAGACAAGTGAGGGCTAAAGGAGTTTGTCAATACTAGACCAGCCCTACAAGAAATGCTAAAAGGAGTTCTAAATCTTGAAACAAAAGGTCATTACACATCATAATAGAAACTCTTCAAAGCATAAAATGCACAGGGCTTATAAAACAAGAACACAATGAAGAAAACAAGTTCCCTAAGTAATAATCAACATGATGACTGGAACAGTACTTCACATCTCCATATTAATGTTGAATGTAAATGTTCTAAATGCTCCACTTAAAAGATACAGATTGTGGAAGACAGTGTGGTGATTCCTCAAAGACCTAAAGACAGAAATACCATTTAACCCAGCAGTCCCATTACTGGATATATACCCACAGGAATATAAAGTGTCCTATTGCAAAGACATATGCATGCCTATGTTTATTCCAGCACTATTCACAATGGCAAACACATGGAATCATCCTAAATGTCCATCAGTGATAGCCTGGATAAACAAAATGTGGTACATATACACCATGGAATACTATGCAGTCATAAAAAAGAAAAAGATGATGTCCTTTGCAGGGACATGGAGGGAGCTGGAGGCCAATATCCTTAGCAAACTAAAACAGAAACAGAAAACTAAATACAGCATGTTCTCACTTATAAGTGAGATCTAAATGATGAGAACACATGAACACATAGAGGGGAACAACACACACAGGGACCTATAGAAGGTTGGAAGGTGGGAGGAGGGAAAGGATCAGGAAAAACAGCCAATGGATACTAGCCTTAATATCTAGGTGATAAAATAATCTACATAACAAACCTCCATGACACATGATTATATATGTAACAAATCTGCACATCATGCACATGTACCCCTGAATTAAAAAAAAAAAAAAAGTTTAAAAAAAGATATGGATTGGCAGAATGAATTAAAAGTTACAAACCAAATATCTGCTGTCTTCAGGAGACAAACCTAACACAGAAGGATTCTTACAGACTCAAGGTAAAGGGGTGGAAGAAGACACTTCATGCAAATGGAAACCAAAAGCACACAGGAGTAGCTATTCTTGTATCAGATAAAACAGATCTTAAAGCAACAATAATGAAAAAAAAGACAAAGAAGGTCATTATATAATGATAAAAGGATCAATTCAACAAAAAGATACAACAATCCTAAATATATATGCACCTAAACTCTGGAGTTCCAAGATTCATAAAGCAAGTACTACTAGACCTAACAAAAGAGATAGACAGCAACGCAATAATAGTCAAGGACTTTAATACTCCAGTGACAGCACTAGACAGATCACTGAGGCAGAAATTCAACAAAGAAACCATTGGACTTAACTGCATTCTAGAACAAATGGACCTAACAGATATTTACAGAACATTCTACCCAAGAACTGCAGAATATCCATTCTTCTCATCAGCATATGAAACATTCTCCAAGACAGATCATATGATAGGCCAAACAAGTTTCAATAATTTTTTAATCAAAATCATATTAGGTATCTTCTCAGACCACAGCAGAATAAAACTAGAAATAAATTCTGAAAAGAACCCTCAAAATTATGCAAATACCTAGGAATTAAACAATCTGCTCCAGAATAATTTTTTGGTTAACAATGAAACACAGATGGACATTTAAAAATTTTTCAAAATGAATGATAACAGTGATACAAGTTATCAGAACCTCTGGGATACAACAAAAGCAGTGCTAAGAGGAAAGTTTATAACGCTAAATGCCTACATCAGGAAGTCTGAAAGATCACAAATTTACAACCTAATGTCACACCTCAAGGAGCTAGAGAAATAAGAACAAACTAAATCCAAAGCTAGCAGAAAACAATATATATAACAAATATCAGAGCAGAACTAAATGAAGTTGAAACAAAAAAATACAATGAAACAAAAAGCTGTTTCTTTGAAAAGAAAAGCAAAATTGATAGACCAGCACTAGATAGATTAAGCAAGAGGAGAGAAGATTCAAATAAGCTCAGTTAGAAATGAAAATGGACACATTACAACTGACACCACAAAAATAAAAAAGATCATTCAAGACAAGTATAAGAAGCTCTACACACAAAAACTAGAAAATATAGAGGAAATGGATAAATTCCTGGACACATGCTATCCCCTAGCTTGAATAAGGAAGAAATAGAAATCCTGAACAGAACAAAAACAAGTAGTGAAGGCTGAATTAGTAATTTTAAAAAACCTCCCAACAAAAAAAATTTAGAACCAGATAGATTCACAGCCAAATTCAGCTGGACATTAAAAGAAAACTAGTACCAATTCTACTGAAATTATCCCAAAAAATTAAGAAGAAGGGAATCCTTTCTAAATCATTCCACGAAGCCAGTATCACCCTGACACCAAAAACCAGAAACGGACATGGCAAAAATAAAAAAAAAAGAGAGAGCGAGAGAGAGAGACAGAGAAAACTACAGATCAATATCGCTGATGAATACAGTTGCAAAAATCCTCAACAAAATAATAGCAAACCAAATCCAACAACACATCAAAATAATTCACCGTGATCAAGTGAGTTTTACTCCAGGGATGCAGGGATAGTTCAACATACACAAGTCAATAAATGTGATTCATCACATAAACAGAATTAAAAATAAAATTCATGTAATTATTTCAGTTGATGCAGAAAAAGCATTTCATAAAATTCAACATCACTTCATGATGAAAACTTCAAAAAACTGAGTATAGAAGGAATATACCTCAACATAATAAAAGCCATGTAAGACAGACCCACAGACAGTATCATACAGAATGAGGAAAAACTGAAAGTCTTTCCCCTAAGACCTGGAAGAAGACAAGGATGCCTACTTTCACCACTGTTATTCAACATAGTACTGGAAGTCCAAGCCAAAGCAATCAGGCAAGAGAAAGAAATAAAGGGCATCCAAATTGGAAAAAAAAGGAAGTCAAACCATCTCTGTTTGCCAGTAATATAATCTTACACCTAGAAACCCTAAAGACACTTCCAAAGACTCCTAGATCTGACAAATGAACTTGGTAAAGTCTCAGGCTACAAAGCTAATGTACAAAAATTAGTAGTTCTGATATGCACCAACAACAACCAAGCTGAGCATCAAATCAAGAATTCAATCTCTTTTAAAATAGCTACGAAAAAATAATAAAATACCTAGGAATATACCTGACCAAGAAGGTAAAAGATTTCTGCAAGAAGAACTACAAAACACTGTTGAAATAAATTATGGGTGAACAAACAATGGAAATACATCTCATGCTCATGGATTGGAAGAATCAATATCATGACAATAACCATACCACATAAAGCAATCTACAGATTTAATGCAATTCCTATCAAAATACCAACATCATTATTCACAGAATTAGAAAAAGCAATTCTAAAATTTATATGGAACCAAAAGGGTCCCGAATAGCCAAAGCAATCCTCACTAAAAAGAACAAATCTGGAGGCATCATATTACCTGACTTCAAATTATACAAGGCTATAGACAGTAACCAAAACAGAATGGTACTAGTATAAAAGTAGATACATAGACCAATGGAACAGAATAGGGAATCTGAAAATAAAGCCAAATACATATTAATATAACCAACTGATCTTTGACAAAGCATACAAAAACATAAATTGGGGAAAGGACACCCTTTTCAATAAATGGTGATGGGAAAATTGGATAGCCATAAGCAGAAGAATGAAACTGCATCCCTATCTCTCACCATATACAAAAATTAACTCAAGATGGATTAAAGACTTAAGTCTAAGACCTGAAACCATAAAAATTCTAGAAGAAAACCTAGGAAAAACTCATTTGGACATTGGCCTGGGCAAAGCATTTATGATTAAGACTCCTAAAACAAATGCAACAGAAACAAAGATAAACTTATGGGACCTAGCCAGGCACATGGTTCATGCCTGTACTCCCAGTACTTTGGGAGGCCAAGGCAGATGGCCCGCTTGAGGTCAGGAGTTCGAGACCAGCCTGGCCAATATGGCGAAACCCCATCTCTACTAAAAAAAAAAAAAATGCAAAAATTAGCCAGATATGGTGGCAATACCTGTAATTCCAGCTACTGGGGAGGCTGAGGTAGGAGAATCACTTGAACCCAGGAGGTGGAGGTTGCAGTAAACCAAGATCGTGCCAACGCACCTCAGCCTGGGTGACAGAGCAAGACTCTCTCTCAAAAAAAAGAAATAAATAAAAATAAATGGGACCGAATTAAATAAAAAGTTTTACACAGCAAAAGAAATTGTCATCAGAGTAAATAGACAACCTACAGAATAGGAGAAAATACTTGCAAATTATGCATCTGACAAAAGACTAATATCCAGAATCTGCAAGGAACTCAAACAAATCAACAAGAAAAAAAATCAATCTTATTAAAACATGGGCAAAGGACATTAACAGACATTTCTCAAAAGAAGATATACAAATGGCCAATAAACATTTAAAAATGTTCAACATCACTAATCATCAGGGGAATGTAAATTAAAACCACAATGGGATACCACTGTAATCCAGTCAGAAGGGCCATTATTAAAAAGTCAAAAAAAACAGTAGATGTTGACGTGGATATAGTGAAAAAGGAACACTCATTCACTGCTAGTGGGAATATAAATTAGTACAAACTCTACGGAAAACAATATGGAGATTTCTCAATGAACTAAAAGTAGATGTACCATTCAATTCAGCAATCTCATTCCTGGGTATCTACCCAAATGAAAAGAAGTCACTATATCAGAAAGACACCTGTACATGTATGCTTATTGCAGGACAACTCACAACTGCAAAGATATGGAATCAACTACTTGCCCATAAAAAAAAAAAAAAAAAAGAACAAAATAATGTCTTTCAGCAACTTGGCTGGAATTGGAGATAAATTCTAAGTGAAGCAACTCAGGTATAGAAAAACAAATGCTTCATGTTCTCACTTATAAGTGGGAGCTAAGCTATGGGTAGCAAAGGCATACAGAATGGTATAATGAACACTGGAGACTCAGAAGGGAAGAAGATGCAAGGGGGATGTGGGATGGTATACAATGTACATTACCCAAGTGACAGATACACTCAAACCTAGACTTCACCACTGTACAATTCATCCATGTAACCAAAAACCACTTATACCCCTAATGCTCTTGAAATAAAAGAATTTTTTAAGGAAAAAAAAACACAGACACACATACACACACCTAAAATATCTTTTTAAAGTCTGGAAAAGAAAAAAAAAACAAAACCCCTTTTTTCTTTTTGAGAGACGGAGTCTTGCTCTGTCACCCAGGCTGGAGTACAGTGGGATGATCTCGGCTCACTGCAACCTCCGCCTCCCAGGTTCAAGCAATTCTCCTGCCTCAGCTTCCCAAGTAGCTGGGACTACAGGCATGCACTACCAGCCCAGCTAATTTTTGTATTTTTCAGTAGATGCGGGGTTTCACCACATGTTGGCCAGGCTGGTCTTGAACTCCTGACCTCAGGTGACCTGCCCGCCTCGGCCTCCCAAAGTGCTGGGATTACAGGCGCGAACCACCATGCCTGGCAAAGCACTCATTTAAGTACGGAATAGGAAGGCTGGTCAGTAAGAAGGTGGCCAAATGATTACTAATATTTTCTAAATGAATCAGGAAGTTATCTTATCAGCTAAGAGCACAGAGAAAGGAAATCTCTAGCGTTTAAAGTTGAAAAGGAGAGTGTAATGTGTATGAAACTGTTGTCTGGAAGAAAAAGAAATTGAATATACCAAGAAGGTGAAGTTAAACTTCATCTTAGCAGTGCTAAAAGCCCACTTGGATCAGCGAATCTAAATGTAAAGTGAAAACAATCAGCATGTTTGGGTATTTTTCTGGAACACTTTTAACTGCTTTAGTGCAAGTGCAAAGTAGTCAGAGAATTAGTTTTAACCAGGAAAATATGATAGAGGGAGGCTGGGGCAAGAAAGTGAAGGGTGTGTGGAATGAAAGCTAAGCATGTTAATGAGGGCGGGGAGAAGATGAGGGACGTGAGGTAACACGGAAGAGTGGCAAGACCAGGGAACTGAATATTAAAATTAAAACTGATAAAGTTTTAATATTATGGAAGCTGGGTACTAGAGTTAGTGAACTGGAAAGTTAGGCGGTGATATTCAGCTTATAGTCTTCATTTCAGAAGCAGTATGGGTTTTGGTAATGACAAGGTCTAGGATATGACCGAGAGAAACAGAGAAAAGAGAGTTGAAAGCAAGGAGATCAAGAAACCAAAGTCAGACTGTTAGATGCATGACCTGTGTTTTGTTATTGCAGTCACTGAGAATGGTGACAGTAATAGTGATAGCCAGAAGGAAAATGAGCCTGGTGCTAAAAGCTAAATTAAAAGGAACAAGAAGGTCAGTGAGTACACTAAAAGCATGTACTTCAAAGGACTAGACTTCTGAGGGACAAGGGCTAGCAAATGCGCTGAGATCCATTGGCTCAGGGAGGACGCCTAACCCACTCTCAGAAGTGGATGTGGAGGTAAAAGCAGGCTGCATTTGAGAAGCCTCCAGGGACAACAGGTTCTTGTTAGAGTAACAAGATGAAGAAAACATTAAAAAAAAAAAAAAAGTTTGAAGAAAGAGGAGATTTTGCTGGTGACGACCCTTCCAGAAGGCACCATGGAAGCGTTTGTAAAGTCAAGAATCACAGCAGTGCGCAGTGGCTCACGCCTGTAATCCCGGCACTTTGGGAGGCCGAAGTGGGCAGATCACGAGGTCAGGAGTTCAAGACCAGCCTGGCCAACATGGTGAAACTCCATCTCTACTAAAAATACAAAAATTAGCTGGGCATGGTGGTGGGCACCTGTAATCCCAGCTACTCATGAGGCTGAGACAGAAGAATCACTTGAACCCGGGAGGCGGAAGTTGCTGTGAGCTGAGATCACACCATTGTACTCCAGCCTGGGTGACAGAGAAAGACTCCGTCTCCAAAAAGAAAAAAAAAAAGAATCATGGGAGATTGAGTCAAATTGAGGGTTGTACCAAGCTGTATGTGGACAAGAGTGAGGATGCTGAAGGCTTGGAATTCTGGTGGTGACCACGGTGAACAGGATGTGAAGCTTGATGGTGCAGTCCTGAGAGCTTCTGGGGCAAGGTGGGTCCTCACATCTTATTGGAGCTTTCTTTCCAGGACTATTGTCTCAGTGGTAAAGAGGTATTGTGCTTCTTGGAGCATGAACAATTTTCCTGCCAAAATGAAAGACAATTTCCCTGACCCTGTAGAATACCTGGGATTCTTCTGATCTTTTGTTTGTCTTACATGACTAAAATTTAAATATACATCCATTACATGGGGAGTTCTGCTTGCAATGAGTAATCTAGACTTTGAAAGTAAAGTATAGCCAGCACTATTTCTTAGATACCAACCTGTTGGAAAACTCACAAGCACCCTCTACTAAATAGTTTCACATCTCCTTTCATGAAGTGCAGGAAAGAGCAGTCAGAAAAATGATGTCTTTCTGGCTTTTTCTCAACCAGCCAGGTTCATCTTGGCCAACACACATGTGCTTTTAGCAACTTAAAAAACATTTCTCCAGGAAAACTGTCATGGACACCCAAGTCAATAGGGTCCTTCTTAGGGAATCCACAGCATCCTGGGCTCTTACCCATATCCTGACTGCATGGTCATTCCCTCTTATTTGCTTGCCTTCCCTGGAAGAGGGAATGCTATAGACTGAATGTTTGTGTCCTCCCCAAAATTCACATGTTGAAGCTATAACCCACAATGTGATGGTATTTAGAGATTCAGCTTTTGGGAAGTAATTAAGGTTAGATGAGGCCATGAGGGCAGAGTCCTCATGATGGGATTAGTGCCCTTATTAGTGCCTTAAGAGACACCAGCGAGCCATGTGAGGACACAGCAAGAAAGCCACCATCTGCCAGCCAGGAAGAAGGCCCTCACCAGCACTTAACCACGCTGGCACCCTGATCTGGGACTTCAGCCTCCAGGACTGAAATAAATAAATTTCTGTTGTTCTGCCTCCAGGTCTGAAATAAATAAATTTCTGTTGTTCTGCCTCCAGTCTATGATATTTTGTTATGCAACCTAGCAGACTAAGATAGGGTATAAGCTCTTTGAAAGCAAGGACTCTATTTTACTGATTGTTCAATCTCCAGTATGGATTACAGTGTTTGGCACCTAGTAGGTACTTGATAAACAATTAGTGAAGGAAGACATTTATGTAATGTAATGCCCATGCTTTTGCTTTCATAAAATGAAGCTCATGGTAGCAGAGATATTGTCTACAAAATATGAAACCAAAATTATGTGACCCACAGACCAAAAAGAAATGTTCTCAGCCCTACCAGGAAAAAAATAAAAACTTTCTGAGGTTTATGGTAAAGAGGAGAAAAAGGTTGTTTTACCCCATATTATCTCCAATCATTTGAAAGAGGCAACCTCGCTTCATGACTACTCACTTCACTGCTCTTATATTGCCTAACAGGATCTACTATGGGCAGACTTTGGGCTAGCTGCCTGCGGAACACAGGCAAAGAGAAATTTTTTTAAAATATACTAAATTTAAATAATTGAAAATTGGGGAAAATACTGCCAAAGCAACAAAAAAGGTGTCAGGAAGGAGAATAGAGGGAAACCTACTTAAGTGGGGTGATCAGAAAAGGCCTCTTTGAGAATGTGACATTTTAACTAAGACCTGAGGATGGACAGAAAAAAAAGGTATTCCAGGCAGAGGAAAAAAACCTGTGCAAAAATCCTTAGATAGACTAGAGTTTAAGAAGCCCAGTATAGATGAGGCTGCATAAGTGAGATTAGCAAGGTAAGCAAGTCTTGAAGGTCAGGGTCAAAATTGGGACTTTATTGTATACATACAGGACACTCTTGGAGGATCTTAAACAGAAGGATGGCATCATCACATTCATTCAGTCAGACAGTTATATATTGAACACCTGTCATGTGACAGGCACTATTAGGTGCTGGCACATGCATGCCCTAGCATTTCGTAAGCAATAACAGGCCATCCTCTGTGTCACTGTCACATGTCTAAATTCATCTCCCCCCAGACTAGATACATGAACATGGGAGTAATATTTTTAAAATACAACTGTAAGTCCATTAAAGTTACTTTGACTCTAAATACTTAAAATTAAGAAAATTCATCTTCACTGACTCAATGTACAAATGAATAAATGATAGCAAGGCCAACTGCAGCTCTAAATAATAGAGAATATAAATGATTCAAGCATAAAACGGTTAGAGTTCCCTGAATAAATATTTTCCTACAGTCATGTATAAATAATTCAGATTTCTGTCTGAACCACCTGTCCATGTTCCTAGGGAAACTAAAGTGAAGACATGCCTGTCTGTGACTCTACTCCCTGTATCAAAAGTCAAAGTGGACACGGCTATAGAGGTGAGAGAGGCTCTCTTCACATTCTGTTGTTGGATCACTTTCTTATCCACAATAGTCCCAGAAGCCATAGACAATAAAGGAAGGAGGAATTGATGTGAAGGAATTGGATAGGTAGGTTCTCACCCTTCCATGTGTGGGGATAGTTTGGGTGTGTCGTAAAGACTCCAGACCACACTCCAGGCCATATAAAGATCTGGCTTCCATTTCTAACTGCCCTTACTAGAGCCTTAGGAAAAGCATTTAAATGTACTGAAACTTGGGTTGCTACTCTTACATAGTAAGGAAAGAACCAGGACAGATAAGATAATAATGATAATTTTTCTTTTTTTTTTTTGAGACAGAGTCTCACTCTTTCACCCAGGCTGGTTTGAGCGGCACAATCTCTACTCACTGCAACCTCTGCCTCCCAGGTTCAAGCAATTCTCCTGGCTCAGCCTCCTGAATAGCTGGGATTACAGGTGTGTGCCACCACACCCGGCTAATTTTTGTATTTTTTTTTTTTTAGTAGAGATGGGGTTTCACCATGTTGACCAGGCTAGTCTCAAATTCCTGACCTCAGGTGGCTGCCTGCCTCGGCCTCCCAAAGTGCTGGGATTACAGGCATGAGCCACCACACCTGGCCAATGACAATAATTTTAAATAGTATTGAAAAAAGATAATTAAAGCACCATGGTGGAGACTGAGCCTGGGAATGGTGAGAATTCTGAGTTAACCATTTTGGAGAAAGATTAAACTGGAGGTGCCGGTCACTCTGCACTAAAGGAAATATTAAGATTCTACACATCACAAATTGTGAATTTAAATGTGAGAGGGAAATAGTATGCATTTTATAAAAGTACGCTTGCTCATGCATTCATTTATGTATAAAAAATTAGAGTTGTGGGAGACAAGAGACCTACCACCATCAAAGGGAAACCAAATGAAGATTCAAGATTTACTCTGCCTCTGTCTATATTTATAACAAACAAATGAAGATTCAGATTTACTCTGAATTTATAATCTGAATTTATAACAAACAAATGAAGATTCAGATTTACTCTGAATTTATAATCTGAATTTATAACAAACAAATGAAGATTCAGATTTACTCTGCCTCTGTCTATATTTACAAAAAGGGAGCTCAAATCCTGGCTGATATGTTGTCAGTTCCCTGGGTTCTAAGCCAGAGGACTCAGTAGTTCAGGGGTGTGCTTTTCTTTCTGGATCTGTTCTGTCTAGCACAGAGGTTGACACAAGAGTAGGAGTTAGGTGATAGGATAAACAGATTAATTAATTTATTTTTAAATTTACACCTTCACTAATCCAATCAATTGCATGGAAGTACAACCTGCTTCAGAGAAGTAGCAACAGAGCCAAAGGAATGTGGAACTTTGTTTATAATACTGCATTTATGAGAAAAGAATTATCAAAGTGTCAGTCACTGAAAAACATGTTGCTCATTCACCTACTTAATAAAAAATAAAAATTTAAAAACTCATGATATAAATAATAAAGTAGAGAAACCAAATCTGAACAATAAGATTTCCAACTGACCACTGGTATGTCATCAAATGGAAAAGGCAGCCATTTTAAAAACAAGACTTACCAAGCCTTTGGGAAAGCTTGAAGGTAGCTAAATCTGTCATTGGTACATGCAGCCACCAGATGTCACTATTGGCTTAAGCAAATATACTCTAGCTTACTCTAGGCTAATTTGCACTATTTGGAATCGTAGAGACCTTGGAGGGCATCCTACCTAGACAGTTGATGAAACTGAAGCTCCAGTTAGCTCCTAACTACTTGCAGAGATATCAGGGCTCAATCTAGAATCTTCAAACTCCCTTTCTATTTCTTTCCCTTTTCCATCCATGTTTTTGTTTTTTGTTTTTTGGTGGTGATGGTGGTGTTTTTTAACTAAATCAGTCCCATAATGCTCTTCAGGTTAGTAAATGACAACTAGGAAGACAAATTATATTAAAACAGTTGCCTGTATCACAGGACTTAGATGCGAGTAATTGTGTTTGCTCACCTTTTCCGTGTTTAAAATGCTGCATTCTTGGGTGTTGCCAGTTGGAACAGATCTTTTCATAAAGGCAAAGGAAGTAGTGACAAACTTGCCAATCGAAGTCCAATTAAAATGTATTCCTTTTAGGTAGGTGACATTTAAACAGTAGTCCCTAGAAGGCAGTTCACATTTCTGAAATTTACAAATGACTTTTTCATTGAATGGGTATACCCAAGATTATTCCTTAGTTTCTCTGTTTCTTAATAAGCATGAATAATAAATGTTAATATCCTTTGTTGTTAATCTTTTGGTTTCTCTCTGTAGACTAGTAAGTAGTCTTTCATTTACACAAATCTATTTTCTCTCCAGAAAGACTCCCTCTGAATCCTCATCTTCACTCAAATATTCCAACAAATGGTTCTTTTTCATTACCATCTCATCCTTCTCATCCTCACAACTTTTACTACCTTCTCAGGGAGAAAGCATCTAACAGATTTCCACTTCCTAAAAATACTACATACTATATCTTGGAAGTTCCTCCACTCCATAAAAACTCTCCATATTGTTTTCCCCTCCTACAAACAAAAATCTCAAAACAAGAAACAGTACAGGGCAAGAGCAAGACATGAAGAAAGACAAAGACCAAGAGAGAAAACAAAGAAGTATGAGGAACAGAAATGCAAAAGAAGAAAACGTCAGCCCAGTGTGGTAGCTAACACCTGTAATCCCAGCACTTTAGGAGGCCAAGGTGGGAGGATCACTTGAGTGCAGGAGTTTGATATTGGCCTGGGCAACATAGTGAGGCCCCACCCTTACTAAAAACTATTTTTAAATTAGCCAGGTATGGTGGCACATGCCTGTAGTCCCAGCTACGCAGGAGGCTGAAGCAAGAGGATTACTAGAGCCTGGCAGATCAAGGCTGCAGTGAGCTATGATTGCACCACTGCATTCCAGCCTGGGCAACAGAGTAAGACCCTGTTCAAAAAAAAGAGAAGAAGAAGAAGAAAATTTCACATAGGAATTTACTTCTGGCTTGTTCTTATTTAATCACATGATTCTAGTACTGCGTTTTTTACAGCCCCATACTTTTGTTTTTCTTTTATTTGGCAACAGAATTACGTTCATTATTCAAACAAATGACAGAATTGTGTAAGCCAAAATGAACAAAAATACATAGTTGATTTATTTAAGTCTTAAGAATAACAGTTGAAGAGTTTGAATAAAATTTGCTGCTAACAACAGGACATTAAGGATAACTTAAATATATTCGATGCAGTCATTTATTCCAGTTTCATGAATATTCAGTAGCTTTTTACCTTTAAGTTGCCATCAATGGACCTCTTACACATTCAAAATACTAGCATTATATCATTAACACTTTTCTGATCAATGGGTTGAGTAATATAGAACTTACGAAAATATGTATTGCCGTTCTCTTTCAAATGAGCTGCATGGTACCTCCATTAACATAACTATATTGATCTAATTTCATTATTTTCAGCAGAGTGCAATTTGGAACTATAAAATTGATAAACAGGAGTCACATGAGGAGAGGAGTTTAAACAAAAGGTCATAAATTATAAAGCCTCAATAAGGAAGCTCCTAGAAAACTGCCATAATGTGAAAGTGTTAAGTATATGCATTTCTTTTTTCTTTTTTTCTTTTTTTTTAAGAAAATCTTACATTTTGGGGGTTTTTTGTGTTTTTTTTAAATAATTTTATTTTTATTTATTTATTTATTTTTGAGACAGAGTCTCTCTGTGTTACCCAGGCTAAAGTGTAGTGGTGCGGTGTTGGCTGACGGCAACCTCTGCCTCCCAGGTTCAAGCGATTATCTTTCCTCAGCCTTCTGAGTAGCTGGGATTACAGGCACCTGCTACCACGCCTGGCTAATTTTTGTATTTTTAGTAGGGACAGGGTTTCGCCATGTTGACCAGGCTGGTCCTGAACTCCTGACCTCAAGTGATCCATCCACCCCTCCTTCCCAAAGTGCTGGGATTACAGACATGAGCCACCGTGCCTGGCCTAAAATCTTATAGCCAGTGTGCCCAACCAAATTTTTTATATATTTTATCCATTTTATTTCAACCAGACTAAATCTATTGGTGGTAGATAATTTCATCTCCTTTTCAGAGAGGTAGTTTGAATTCACCTACTTACATAAGTTATTTATCATGTGGACTGAAGGAGACTCAAATCACAGCCCTGGATCAAAATATTAGATACTACGCTCAGAGATTCTAATTAAATTGGCCTGAATGTGGTGTGGATATCAGTTAATTAAAACCTTCCCAGGTGATTCTAATAGGTAGGCAAGATTGAGAATCATTGTACCAAACCTCACACCTTACACATACAGATGTGAACACATTATTGCTTTATTATTTTCAGTGTTATTTATAAAGGAGTTTACTTCCAAGTTAGGTTTAACATGTGTTTAGAAAAATCTGCCAAGTTACTGCAAAAGGTGATCACAAATTAAACATTCTTCAAGGTCAAATGAATAAAGAATAACTAGTACATGCACCTTCATTCATTGTCTCTGAATTAATCAGTGAATTCATTAGTTAACTTCCAAAAGCTGATTCTAAGGAACTTCCAAAGAATGTTATTGGTGTTGCCCCCAAAATTGAACAGAAAAACCAATATCAAATAATTTGGGAATAAATACACATTTATACAGGATCTTTTAGAATCTATAACATGCTAATAGACTGCAGATCTCCAAGAGGGACAGAATTCCCTGTGTGGCATGCAGTAAATATGTGTTGAATGATTGAATGAACCTTGGGTCTAATGTCTCATGGAAACACACTTTAGGAAATGCAATCCAAGGATATTTCTTTTAAAGAAATAATAATTAAGACTTAGAACCAAAATGTTACCCAAAGATTTCACTCTGCAAGTCTGACATACCACTTGGTTTTTAGTACTCTTTTGGATGTATCATGATACTGCCTTTGAATATTTGGACGTTTTCTACCAGAAGCATAGCATAGTGGTTAAGAGCAGAAACTTAAGATTTGTTAGGTTCACATCAGGCATTTTTTACTTAATCTCTCTGTGCTTCAATTTCTTCACCTGCAAAATGGGGAAATGGATCACACCTGTTTCATGGTATTGCTGTGCTTGCTAAACGTAGGTCATCGTTATTATTATTGTAACAGAATGTTGAATGATATTGAAAAGTAAGATACAAAATTATCACATAAAAAACATAAAAGGAAATTTATGAGAACCCACCCCATAAATTCTGAACCATCTGACCCATTACAAGGATATGAAAGAGTTGAGAGAGGAAAGGAAAAGGGATGTTTGTGAAGACAGCACTTGGGGGAGAATAATTGCCTCATTATTAGTTTCTACCATCCCACTCTATTGAGAGGGACTCCCATGGGTCCACTTTGAATTCCTAAGTGGGGCATCCCTTCATTTTGGGGACACTGGCCCTGCATTCTGCCTTCTGCCCAGGAAATCTAGAGGGCCAAGGATGGTAGAATAACTGCTTTGAGAACAGTTATTCCCACATGCGTTTCCAGGGTTTTTCAGGTCAAAGGACCCTAGAGTGTTTCCTGTGGATCAGAGGCGGGCAGCAAATGAGAGAGAGCTAACATGAGTCTGGCCCAGTGCAGGTCCTAGAGGGCAGCACCAAGAAGCTGGGGGCAAGGCCAAATTCCTAGGATCCAAAGCAGGAGGAAGAAGTGGCCACCTGGACTTGATGGGGTTCTGCAGCCAGCAACAAGGGGAATGCAGGAGAGGTCGCCAATGAAGGGAATCACAAAGCCTCACAAAAGTGCCCTACAGGGGAAGGCATCAGATTTAAACCAGAAAGCTTTAATAGAAAGCTTTGGGTAAATAGAAAAGAGCTAATGAGAGCCCTTTTAGGGACAGACTGCAGGGGAAGCAGGCCCAGGATGAGCCAAGGGAGCTCTGCCCTTTAAATTGAGGTCAGAGCCTGACTAATATCTTGGGCCTACAATCTAATTACTGAATTGAGCCTGTGTTCATGATCTTAATTGACAGTAGGATGGTGTACTACTTAAGCATGAGCAGAAAAAGCATAGGGTCTCGAGAAATTTGCTTCCAGGAGCACCCCATGATTACTGAATAAATTTTAAAGGAGTAGCGGCCGGCGTGGTGGCTCAGGCCTGTAATCCCAGCACTTTGGGAGGCCAAGGCAGGCAGATCACGAGGTCAGGAGATCGAGACCATCCTGGCTAACATGGTGAAACTCCGTCTCTACTAACAACACAAAAAATTAGCCGGGTGTGGTGGCGGGCGCCTGTAGTCCCAGCTATGCGGGAGGCTGAGGCACAAGAATGGCCTGAACCCAGGAGGTGGAGGTTTCAGTGAGCTAAGATCCGGCCACTGCACTCCAGCCTGGGCGACAGAGCGAGACTCCATCTCAAAAAAAAAAAAAAAAAAAAAAGGAGTAGGAAAGACAAAAATAAAGTAGATTTGATGATATGCTGTGAATCCTGAGGTTTACACACCAGATAAATATGTATGTTTTTAGCCAGAATATGTCATGAATTCCCTTGAATTGAGGAATGGTGATACATACCCTCAATTTTACATTCATGCTACTTATAGTGTGATCTATGAGCCAGAAGCATCAGTATCATCTGGGAGATTTTTAAATAATGCAAACTCTCAGGCCACACCCCAGACCTGGTGACTCAGAACCTGCAGTTTAACAAGATCCCCTGGGGATTCATATGCATATGAAAGTTAAAGAAATATTGCCTTATACCACCCAGCCATCCATCAGCAAGTCTTTGTGACATTATAATACCTTTTAATTGCAACAAAACCAGTCCACTGAAGCTATATCATACAACACTCATAACAGCAACAAATATTTTATAGCACTTTGGCATTATAAAGCTCTTCTACAATTTTATTTTATCTTTGTCATTCTCACAGTTAACTGCTTAACTTTTAATCTGGTGGGTTATTTCACGTGTTAACGCTTGCATTTAGTGCACAGGAAACTGGTTAGACGAGTGACAGGAAAACCTGTCTTTAACACCTGGTGCTCCAGGCCACCTTCCAATAACAAACGAAGATTAGAGAGTTTACCGTCTGTTATTGCATAATGTGTGCTCATTACCTTATCTTTGCAATGCGCCACGGGGCTTCTAGATTCTGTGGGTAATAAATAAGAGACAGCCCTGCAGATTATCATAGCCTCAGGGAAAACTTGCTTGGGTGTCCTCATCAGCAGAAATGAAGACGAATTACCTCTTTTGGTTCTTCACTCTCCCTTATATCAACCTCTCTCTCTAACTGGAAAGCCCCTGGCTGCAAATCAAGAGGCAAATTATTATCTGAACTTTAGTGGTTGGATACAAGGATGAACATACAAATAAGTTTCACTTTGGAGAACCCAATAAAATGCAACATGGTGCCAGGGTGGCGCTCAAGACCCATGCGAGGTGTGAGAAGCAGGGCTCATGGTATGTGGAGGATGCCAAATCAGTGTTTGTTGAATGAATAAATAAATCATAAATGAACTGGTCTGCAATGCATATCCTCAAGACCCCTTGGTATTCCTAAATCCCTATGTTTCTCTGATGAAAGAAATCTTTAGGCAGTATTTCTTTTTCATTCCTTCTCATACTTGAACTTGTAATAGATATGGGAATTCTATTGTTTCAGGAGAAAAATTCTAAAATCCAGACCTTCCTAAGATCACTAGCTATAGAGTTAGAGGTTTAAATCCAGGTGCCCCACCACTTGAAGGCTGTGTAATCTTGAGGAGTTACCTAACTTTTGGAGCATTATTTAAACATCTGATGGTCTATTTCCTAAAACCCAGAGATGTGGCACAATCCAAAAGAAGCACCAGGCTCTGCTCCTGCCTCCCACCTAAGGGTCTCATCACCTTTCTGCCTGGCCAGCTCTCTTGCCAATCACTCTTCTAATCAGAAGTTCTGTCTTCTCTTAATTGTGTACAATTACTGTCTAACCTGTGGTCACTGATGTTCTTAATAGTTTGTCTTTGAAAGTGAACCTTCTTGCCCAGATTCTTTTTCATTTGCATTTTCTACAAAGGTATTTCATCCTATGTAGCTAACAACATAGTTTTATAGTATCTCCATAGGGCATCCCAAACTTAAATCTAGCATAAAGTAAGGCAATATTATTACTTATGATTCAAGTGAGTCCTCCTGCATCCCCTCCTGCATCAGAATATTTGCTGAATTCTGCTTGGCTCAGAGCAGGTGTTTTCTAAATATTTGTTCAGTGAAGGAGACTGAATTGAACCAGAAATTGGTTTAGACTTCCATTTTTTCTTTCTTTCCTCTTTCTCCTGACTCTTTTCTCATAATCTATAAAGATCTAAAAACTAAACTTTATTTGAAAAGAGTTAATTTTAAGTAAATGAAATCATTTTAACATATCTATCAAGAATTTTTCATGCATCCAGCTTTTTTTATTTTGGTGTTAGATAAAATTAATGATTTGACCAAGTTGGTGCATAACTAAATGATATTAAGTTACAGCTTACATTCACTTGTGCTCATCTGCTATTTAAAACTAAATTATTGCCAATAAAGATAGTCAAGTTTTCTGTAGTTTTTTTTTACAAATCTTAATGATTTGTACACATAAACAAACACATAGACAATTTCACTGGGTAGTTTTAGAATTATCAGAACTACTAGTGTTTATTTGGGTGTCCTGTCTATTATTCTATAAATACACTACAGTTTAATTAACTACATAACAGATATGGCTGAGATCGGAGAGCTAGTTGCAATACACTTTCTGTGAGGAGCATTAGAAAGATAATTTTTAAATTGCTATTGTAAAGAAACAATAACAAAGAAACATAACCTAACACAGCGTCCAACCTGTGATAGGCACTCAGTAGATGTCTGGCTGGATAAATGGACACAGAGAAGACAAATAAATGTGGGATATGTAAGCGTACACTTTCTTAAAACTATAGAATACCCTTATATTAGAGGATATAGAAGAACATGTTTTTATATTCAAGAATCTCAAATATGATTAAAATAAATAATATTCAATTTGCCGCTCAAAAAATAGAAGAGGAAAATCATTTAGATCAATGTAAGAATGTTTTCATTCTCCCTTATTAATTTGAGCTAACAGAAAATACAAAAATCTAAGAAGAATTATAGGTTTAATGTATTAAGGAAGGAAGGCACTGTAATTAAATTTTACAAACAGTATGAATGCCTCTTTAGAAGGAATTGATAATAAAAATGTTAGTATAAATCGAAAAAAAATCAAGAGCATTGAAAAAATTCAGAAGAAAAAGACAAAATTAATTTATAAAGACAGATCATTGCAACACAGTAAGGACCAATAATGCAATAGCTGAGAAACACAGCAGGAAGCCAGGAAGGAACTAGTTTCACAGTAATAGATTTACAGAACAAGAAAATGTTTTTTAAAAAGAATCATTAGGAAATGTTCTGGAGTGATATGGGTTAACAGAAGCTAAAAGTGACATTTATTTTATAGAAAATACACACACCGCAGTATGGCCTATGTATAAGAAAGGTTTATTTAGAGTTTATATTTACTTCTTGTTGAATTTCTTAAGGAGAGCTAAATCTAAATAAAAAAATTTCAACTTATGATTTTTAAATTGTATTTATACTAACTAGTGCAACAGATAAAAGTCCAAAGAAAAAATAATAACTTGTTTAAAAAATATTTATCTCTCCATTAAAGTGCTTCATGTTGTTCCAAGTCTTTTAAAACATCAATAAGATGACGTGGCATCAACAAAAATCAAAAAGTGATGATAATTATCTTCCCAAGTAAGTCCCTTTTCTCTTTGGTAAAGAAGAGAAAAAGTAAACATTATAAGGCTCTTTCAAGCTCACTAGCACTCTTAAATTTACAAACCTGGGGAGGGGGTCATTTTCTCTGAGGCAGATAATTCAAATGGCTGGATATTTTTAAAGGAACATTAATTGTTTATAAATGTAATTTGCTATCTTATTTCTTCAGTGAATACCATTTCATATTAGTGATCTGAAATAGTTAATGCTTTCCTCCTCCCTGGCCAGTGCCTACTTCTCTGACATACTTGATCTGTTCTCTATAATGCAAACCCAAAATTAACTGGAAAAGAACAAAGCTAAACCTTATCATCATCTACAAGAGTGATTCTAAACACATTGACAATCGAGCTAGACAAATGAGATATAATTTCATATTTACATTTAATTATTGCTTAAAAATACTTTGAAGTATAGTCCTTTAAACGTTCAAAGTTAGAGTGTTTCTGGTTGAGTCACTAAACCAGCATTAAAGTAAAATACATGGTTTCTTTTTAGTTCTGGTTTATTTTTAATAATGTTGAGCCAAACATCTATTCAGATCAGTAGCAAATCACAAAGGTTACAGGAGCTGAGCTGTCCCCAAATTTTTATGGATAGTAAGAAGAAAGAGGGTCCGTGATTATGTTCTCTCAGTCTTTTACTTCCTCGGTCTTCTGGATTACTCAATGAATATTTAATAAATGAATGGGTGAGGGAAGGAAAGAAGGAAGAAAGGAAGGGATGGAAAGAGGGAAGGAAGAAGGGAGGTAAGGGGGAAGGAAGGAATTTTGTGATGTAAAAGTACTTAAACCATCTCAAAAATCACTTGACAAAACAAGCCTGCCCAGGTGATGTGAGTTTTCTGGGACACAGCAGGCAGTTCCCCATTTGAAGAAAAAAATCTGCTTGCAACAATTTTTTCTTGTGGCCTAAATTTTCTCATTCATCAAAAAGCCTTTTATACCACCATCAGTGCAAATGGGAATAGTCCGAGTCACAGTAACTGAAAGTCAATTTCACTCAGCAGCATTTCTCAAATGTTGACCCACGACTGGCAGAGACTTTATGTCAGAGTCTGCCTGAGACAGAGCTGTTTTGCACTTGTTATCTCAGAGTAATTGTCAGCAGCAACTCACTTCACTCTCCTAAGTGTGCTAGTTTGAAAATAATTTATATGGTCATTCAACCAATGACTAAATGCATTTGACACTCCTGGTTCTTACTAAAAGCAGAGCTTCCTGGGTCCCACCTTGAAATGAATAAATGAGATTTTTTTTCTTTTTCTGTGCAGGCCCAGGATAATACATTTTAACAAGCCCTCCTTCCTCCTGCACTGACCTCCCACTCAGGTTAGGTGGCCACTGGTCTCCCCACAGGTACTGGGACCCAGTCAACTCCTTATAGCCTGGAACTGCTGAATTGTTCTTTGGTTTCCAGGCCATGGCTTGATAGTCTGTTGTCACCCCAGTTCCATTTTGAGTAAATGACCTTTTAGACAAACTGGCAACAAAAGTTTTCAAAACTTAAAAAATAATAATAATAAACAAAATAGAAGAATCACTGCATCCCCAACCCCCTAATAATTGTTAGGAATACTAAAGTGTGAGAACCACTGCATTATTATACAATAAGGACTATTATATTTCAATGGGCAAAAACCCGGAAAGGCCAGTAAATAAAGAAGAGAGGCCAGGTGCAGGGGCTTACATCTGTCCTCCCAGAACTTTAGGAGGCCAAGGTGGGCAGATCACTTAAGGCCAGGAGTTCAAGACCAGCCTGGTCAACATGGCGAAACCCCATCTCTGCTAAAAATACAAAAATTAACCAGGCGTGGTGGCAGTCACCTGTAGTCCCAGCTACTCCAGAAGCTGAGGCACGAGAATCACTTGAACCCATGAGGCAGAGGTTACAATGAGCTGAGATCATGCCACTGCCCTCCACCCGGGAGTAAGACCCTGACAAAAAAAAAAAAGAAAAGAAAGAAAAGAAAAAAAGACAGGGATCTACCATCTTACTATCTTGTCTGGCCACTGCCTGAGACAAATACATGGCTTCTGTTCTTAAGTCCCTATTAAATGTTCCTTTCTAAGAAAAATTTAAGAAAATAAAGAAAAGCAGATGAAGTGACATTGTTGAATAATATGCCTAATGCCACCAATATATAATTTTGCTGATTTGGCAGGTTTCTCCATGGTCTGTATCCACTGCTGGCAGGACATGTGTCTTTGTCTCAGTGGCAGCATGGTTGATGAAATGGCAACATATGAGGAAGCTAGTGCAGGAGAACTTTAACCAGGTTCTGCATGTTTTCATCCTCTAATTGCCATTACTCCAGGTCCATGTGTCTTCACTTCCTGACCTAGTTTTCTCACCAGCCTGGCTAACCTAGGCTACCTGTAAAAAATCATTCATTCCAGATGGCTGAGATTTTTCCCTCCACATGTCATCCTCCCTAGTTTCTCATTTTAACTCTGGAAAAATGAATGTAATTACTCCAGTAATGCTGTTTTTTCCACCAAAGAATTAAGGGAAGGGGAGATTAACTCAGATATCTTCTTCTTGTAGCTTTCTTCTTCACAAATACTTGATAATGTTTAGCTAAAATTGAGGAACGACATCTAGGATCACTGTATATATAAGTAGTCTTTAATTTCCACATTTGTTAATATTCTTTGGTTGCAAAGAGTATAAAACAACTCTAGTTAATTTAGGCAAAGAGGAAAGGTTATCAGAAGGACTATAGAGCACTTCATAAAATGCAGGGGAGGAGTGAGGAACAAAGGCTCAAAAGGACAAGAAATGGGGACGCTCCAGGGCCTCAGTAGGAGTTTACACATCTCCCCATCTCTCTGTCTCATCATGCCAAATGTTAATCATCAAAATGAAGAACATAGGTGGCAACTCCCAGACAAGCAGCCGTGGCCAGGAAGACAGAATCACAGAGCACAAATGTGATATCCTGGGGCTACATCTGTATACAAACAAATAATCCTTCTAAGAAAGGAGCCATGCTTAGCCATAGCCATACAGCTACCCCCAAAGCTATCTGCTATGATCTAGCCTCTGGCTGCCCAGAACACACACATGCTTGCTTACTCACATACATATCTTTCTTTTTCTGTATCAAAAAATAAAACCCACCATAATGCATGATTCAACCAATCATCACTCAATGGCAACAGGAGACAACCAAAGTCATTTCCAGTAACTGCACCCAGGGGTGAGACATTGTCCTTCAAGTCTATGACCTCTGACTTATGTCCATTCATTCTCAGTTATCACAATCCCATATCAGTATTCTTCAGTCTATGAACTACATGGTGGATTTAATTGATATTTAGATGACTTTATATAGCTCTGGGAGAAATGAAGAGAAAGAAAATTTATATACTTCTCACGTTTGAAGGAAATGTGAGATGAATAGTATACTTAGCAGGAAATACTGGGGAAAGCTACTGTCCTCCATTCTGCAAGAACGCATGAGACTGCTGCTGACATATAAAATATGTACTTTCCCTGTTTACTCCAAGTTCTCCTGGCTTTCATCCAAACCTCAGCTTGTCAAGCATCTTTGCCCTGATTGTATACAGAATACAAAATCTCCAGGTGGCAATCTCAGCTCCCAATTCAATAAAACCTACTTTTTTAGAAAACTCTGCTTGAAGTGCTCCTCCATTGGGTACTGAATTCCTTATGCTAAAAGAGTTAAGGGAACATTTTTAAAAATTAAAGCAAAAATTCTAAGAGTGAGAGAATAGGTATAATTGTAAGAGGTGCCTTCATCCCTACATTCTTAGGTTGTGTTCTGGTTCTGCAAGTAATAACCAATGTATTAGTCACTGTTTCTGCTCATGTTCTATATCTTACAACATAACACTCCATATCACATCTGCTATTTTTCAAATGGCATCAGGGCTAAGTTTTCAATAGGTCATTTCAGTAGTTTCATCAGGATGATTGGATATTTATACAATAAGGCCAGTGAGTTATTAGCCTATTGCCTTACTTATCTTATCAAGTGGTGAGTTCATTGGTCAGAGGCCATATATAGAATCCTGCTGATGTGTTAGTGGCATGTAAGCAGGGAAAGCAAATCCAAGTTCAGAAAGACTATTCCAGTGATGATAAGTTGCTGCCCCTTCATGATAAAGAAGCATTCCCAACTTAAAATAATTTACCCACTACCAGGCAGTAGACCAAGTTCCCGAGAGGTGCAGTGCCAGTCACTGCTGTTAACAATATATAGATGAGTCTGGTAAAATTAGATGTATGCTGTTATACCCAATAATTACCTCCATTCTGGCCATAATATCTGTTACATCCATGAGCCAAGAAACTGGCTGGGGGCAGAAAATGACTGACTCGCATAGAATAAATCACTTTGTTCTCCTGGATATTAACAAACTGATATGGTTTTGCTGTGTCCCCGTCGATATCTTATCTTGAATTGTAGTTCCCATAATCCCTCCATGTCATGGGAGGGACCTGGTGGGAGGTAATTGAATCATAGGGATGGTTTTCCCCATGCTATTCTCGTGATAGTAAGTTCTCACAAGATCTGATGGTGTTATATAAAACGCTTCCCACTTTGTTCAGCTCTCATCCTTCTCCTTCCTGCCATCATGTGAAGAAGGATGTGTTTGCTTCCCCTTAGCCATGATTGTAAGTTTCCTGAGGCCTCCCCACCCATGCGGAACTATGAATAAATTAAACCTCTTTCCTTTATAAATTACCCAGTCCTGGGCAGCTCTTTATAGCAGTGTGAGAGCAGACTAATATACAAACTCTTCTATAATAATGGCTTCTCAGTGAGGACTCACATGAACCCACATGTTTTCACACTTCAGGCCCATTTTCAATGGTGCATCAACTTTCCTTAAAACCTACTTGTCATCAGTTCTCCAGTCTTGATCCTTCTAAGTCTCTGACCATCTAATCAGACCAGGACTAAAAATGACTCATTGTGTACTCATCAGCTTTAAGCATCTCTCAAATCCCAAGTCCCTTCCCCAGTATCCCCACCATTGCCCAAGTCAGTCTGATCCCTCCCTCAGAGATATCTCTGACTCCCCACAATTCAGAAATCAAAGGGTTAACATCTGGCAAAACTGGACTGCGAGACTAGTTTCAGTGATAGATTCCAATTGTCTTACTTGTTAAATATTTTGAATATCACTTCTGAGCAAATCATTACCTCAGGAATTGGTGTAGATCCTGACCTCAGATAAAGTTGACAATATTTCCTTCCAGTTCAAGTAGACAGTGAAATTTATGCTCAAAATCAATTATTGTGAGCATTTTCCTTCTCGACTGTACTTCACAGCCACACTGAAGGACAGCAACACCTCCTCTCATCCTGTGTGGTGCAAAGTCATCTGCACACCAGGTTCAAGTTAGGTCTCTCAGTGAAGAACTCTCTCATTGGGCCACTAGTCACTGGAAACTCTCCATGAAGCATAGGAAGAAAGAGTAATGTAGTAGGAATACAACTACCTGCTTGTACCATTTACCTGTGTTTTTAGGCTTCTCCACAGGCCCAGCCTCATAGGTTTTTTCTTCCTTTTCAGTTCACTCAATGTGGACTACTGTTGGGAATGCTTGACTTCATGGCTAAGTACCAGAGACAACACTCATTCCATGTCAGGTATCAAAGTGCTGAGATCATCTTATACCAGAGAGTTGGGTCTTTCAGTCTCTATCAGAGCCCAGGAACAAGTCAGGAGTCATGTTTCAAAATAAAGGGTCATCTGCTAAAGGGCTCTTTGCATTTTCCCAAACACAAAAGTTCTCCTCTGTGATGGCTCTTGTAGGCACTTGTCATGGATGCCATATAGCTCTCCAATGGGCCGCACACCATTTCAGCAGCACCAAATTCATTTGCTCACAAGAGCCAAGGGGAGAGCTGCTTGCCTTGCAGCCTGAGCCAGCTGGACAGCTCCTTCTCACTTTGGGCCTCACTCAAAACAGGCAGCTTTTGGCAGGTCAAGATCACCCAGAAAAAAGTCAGAGTATGACATCCAAAAGTGGCACTACTACTTCTCAAACCTAAAGAAGTCCCTCACACTATGCCTGGAAGTTTTTTTAATATATGTGAATAAATAATTCATTACCTCATATTAATTACAAACTGAATGTCCAACTTCAAAGTGCTAAAATTTCCAAACGCTGCTACATTATATTAATCACATTTGGTGATTATTTTTCTCTTGCTTTGTTTTATTCCTGATTTAAAATTACCTTGTTAGGAAAAGAACTGGAAGTGCCTTGTTATGTCACATTATCGCTTCTTCCTAATAAGATGATAGCAAGAAGTTACAGAGTAAGACAACATCTTAAGAAGTTCAAGAAGTAAGTTAATCATTTAGCTACATTCAGTTTTTATGTCGAGTCCATGTGCAGAACTCTGCCTGTTTGTAAAACTATTTAAGGATCATTCAAAAGAAAATCTTAGAATCTTTAGTCCTGCTATAAGACAAGTAAAATAAATGTTGCCCTGCCTAACTGGGGAATCATCCTTTGCTATGTTCTTTCTTTGGAAGCCATCATGGCAAAGCTTTTAAAATGTAAATATTTATCAAGCATTTTAAAATAAGTCACTTTTTTGTCCATTCTCTGTAACAAAAATCAGAAGTAAGTTAATACCTACATTTTTATGAGCCATGTTTTCAATGATTCTCACACAAGTTGATTTTGAGTGCACCCAAGAAGTGCTTCATCTACTTCTGCAAGTATTTATTGATGATTACAACATGCAGGGAGGCAACAGAGAAATAAGACTCAGACAACACACCATCAAGAAGTTTATAGCCCAGTGGGGGATATTAATAAGTAAATATAAAATTACAATATAGTTTGACAAGTTGTAAGACATGACAAACCTGAGAGTGCTATGGTATTAGGGATTAGGGAAGGCCTTCTAAAGGAAATGATGTCTAAGCTGAGGCCTAAAGAGAAAAATAGAAGCCACCTAGACCAAGATGCTAGTAAATGAAGGGAAGGGAGTATATATAGGGCAGAGCACGTTGTGTGCAAAGACTCTGAAACCACAGACAGCCTAGCATGTTTGGGTATCAAAAGCAGTTCAGTCAGGCTAGCTCTTAGAACTGGGGTGGTGGTGGTGGTAGTGGTGGAAGAATAGAGAGGGTAATTGAAATATATGAGTGTGACAGACACAGTTCCATGCCCACACTACAGCCTTTCTTTCCTTTCGCTGCAGACAGAACCTCAGAAAACTGGCAGGGATCCCTTGATTTAGGGACAGCTAGGAAAGGAATCAAGGTAATTTTCACTTCACAGTCATGAGTCTAGAGTTGGACATGTGAGCCATTTCTGGCCAGTGAGATCTAAGGATAAGTCCACTGGGGCTTTCTTCCCAGCTAAAAACAGACCCTTGCGAGGAGAAAGCTTCTGCCCTCTTCTTCCCCGTCTACAATGCTCACCTAGGTCTTAAAGACTATTTGCAGTTCTATAACCATCTTGTGATCAAGGAAAAGACCCAAAGAATAGCAAATTGCTGACTAAGTCACTATCGTTTAGTTGAGTTGATAAACCAACCTGGAACTGTCTTTGTCAACATTTCTTGATATGTGAGAAAACAGGATGCCTTTATTATTTAAGTCAACTTCTCATGTGTGCTATTACTTTCAGCTAAGCACTTTCCTGCGGGTTTTATAAAGACTGAATTGATAAGCCAGGTCCATCTCATGAAGGCCCTTACAAGGTATATTCTAAGCAATACTTTTTATTTGCAGTGGCAGAAACCTATTTCTATCTGGCTTAGATAAAAGGGGCTCTTTACAGGACTGTACTGGGGTATCTCATGTGATCCAAGAAAGGGTTGGAAAACCAACTTCTGAAAGGACAGAACCACATGAATGAGAGCTTCTAATACCACCTGCAGAATATTCCCTACCTCTGGGCCAGATGCAGGTGAGACAGAGAACTGCATATATAATTACAGCTTTAAGTAAAGTTTTAGAAAGAGATTAATCAAGCTGCCAGCTCCCATCGTAATCTACTTTTTTTGTTTTAAAGTCTACTCTTAAGATTTTGTAGGTTGCAAGTAGTGCTGAGGCAATACTTATTAGATGTTGATTTAACATAAAAATTGATTAATAACTTGCAAGTGTGTTTAGGACATAAAATATCAAATATGAAAATCCAGTGATCCAAGCTTATCATGTGTTCCTACCAACCTAACAAATTTTAGTAGAAAATCATTTGCTGCATGTTTTGCAAAAGGAACACAGTTTATCTGAAATCAGAGGCAGATGGCAGCTCACGTTGTACATATTAAGATGCTGGTAAATGAAAGTAAACTGCTCAAAATAAAAGCATAGTCATGAAACTAAAGAAGACCAAATACAATTGTACATAATAGTAAAAAGCTTAACCCAAGATAATTATCAAACACGCTATTCTTGCAACTTAAATATGAATGGGTGATTTCATTGTTATTGATAAGATTTCAGAAAAATATTTTCTTCTTTTTAGTGTCTAAATCTGTTCTAGATGGGTGTTTCTTAAAGAGTGGACCACAAACCAACACAACAGGGAGAAAAGACAATATATGGAAGAGGTTATGTTGAGGAAAGAAAAGGTAACAGAGGAGGAAGATGAGGATAGCCTCAGTGTAAACCAATAAATAGTTACCGCATGTCCCAGGTTCCATGCTAAGATTGGCAACATAAGTTGCCAGGTTTCTGCTGCAAATTTACCAACCAATGCTTGGTAGCTCCTCAGGGTTACTGAGCCAGATATGGCCTGAATAAGAGCACACTTACCACCATTTACACAAAGATGAAGCACAGGAAGAAGGGAACACAGTTTCTTACACATCTGCACCTGGACTCTGTGAGCCCTCCCTCTGTATTCTCTACCTTACCAAGGCTGCTCCAGCCTCTCAGTGCCAGAGTTAGTGGTTCTCAAAATATAGCGTGTATCAGAATAACTTGGGGAGATGGTTTACAATGTGCAATTATTGGCCTCACTCCAAGGATTGATCCATTAGTTCAAGATAGAATGCCCATTGTTAATGAGCCTCAAGGTCTACTCACCCACACTGAAGTTTAAGAACCTCTGCCCTAAGGAGAGAGCTTCACGCCTATGAGGGAATCACGTATTCTCTGACTTTTTTAAAAGGCAAGTCATGGTCATAGTCATTGAGGAGGTTTCAGTATATATTAAGATACATTTTAAATAAAAATTGTAGGATTAGAGATTAAACAGTAGTAGTAATAAGAAATGGGACCTATGTGAATTTAAAGACTTTTAAAAACTATTCTAAAATTGTTTCTGCTTTACATGATGAAGAGATTATTTTTGACATTAAAAAGTAGAACGTCTATGACTAAATCTGGTAGATATAGCAGAAGGCCTAACCAGAAATATCAAACTCGCCGTGGTTAACAACAGGGAATCAGAATCACATGCTGATCTTTATAAACTTATAGATGCTACAGTCCCACTCCACACCTATTGAATCAAAATATCGGGGGATAAAGCCTAGCCAAGAAAAACTTTGATAGCTGGCAGGGCTGAGATGGTCTGCTTTCAACCAGGACAAAGACATTACTGCCACCTGATGGAAATGTACCTGAATTGTAAGGACAGCTTTTGGAATGGCAGTTTCCTTTGCAAGCTGGATCTAAGCTAAATTGTCGAACTGGCAATCACAATTATAACCATAAAGAATGTAAATATACAGAAAAATGCAAAAATTTCTAACTGCACATTTGTTAATTTTTATTGAAAATATTACTGCTGAGCGCGGTGGCTCACGCCTGTAATCCCAGCACTCTGGGAGGCCGAGGCGGGCGGATCACGAGGTCAGGAGATCGAGACCATCTGGCTAACATGGTGAAACCCCGTCTCTACTAAAAATACAAAAAAGTAGCCGGGCGTGGTGGCGGGCGCCTGTAGTCCCAGCTACTCGGTAGGCTGAGACAGGAGAATGGCGTGAACCCGGGAGGCGGAGCTTGCAGTGAGCCGAGATGGCGCCACTGCGCTCCAGCCTGGGTGACAGAGCAAGACTCCGTTTCAAAAAAAAAAAAAAAGAAAAAAGAAAATATTTTGGGCTGGGTGCAGTGGCTTATGCCTAGGCAGAAGAATGGCTTGAGCCGGGAGTTTGAGACCAGCCTGGGCAATATAGCGAGTCCCCATCTCGATAAAAAATTAAAAAATTAGCCAGGCATATGCGTGCGGATCTGTAGTCCTACTTACTCAGGAGGCTGTGGTGGAGCACTTGAGCCCAGGAGTTCGAGGTTACGGTGAGCTATGATTATGCCACTGCACTCTAGCCTGGATGAGAGCAAGACCCTGTCTTTAAAATAAATTTAAAAATATAAATAAAATATTTGAAGCCTAAAATAGAGTGTGTTAGGTTTATATGGAGTTTTGTCATGTATAAAGTATATTCACATGCATTAATTAGATTAATTCTTAATTACACATTAGGAGGGGAGTTATTAGCAACATTTTATATATGAAAAAAACTGGCTTAGCGAGGGTAAATGATTATCCCAGCTGTTCCCAAACTTGTCTGCATGTTGGAACCACCTGGAGAGCTTCAAAAAGTACTCATGCCTGTGTGGCAGCCCTAAAGATTGAGATTTAGTTGGTCTGGGTGTGGCCTAAGTTTTGGAATTTTTAAAAGATACTCTTTGATTCTAATGTGCAGAGTTGGGGAAAAACCAGACCAGCCCCCAATCACCTAGATGGTAGTGAATGAAACTGGAGTTCAGGTGATTTGACATCAAATTAATACTCATAGAATTATATTTGACATAAAGCTCAAATATGATAATTATCCTCAACTAATACCCATTGAATTTTACGATAGAGAAGGGTTTTCAGATTCTTCTGGCCATAAGAATCAGCTGAGTTAGTTGTTAAAAAATGTAGAATCTCAGGTCCCTCCACAAAAGTTTTCTATTTGGAATTACATGTTCCCAGTCATAAATGGGTGCTAAAATTATGTACACATAGACATAGTGGAATGATAGGCAATGAATACTGGGAAGGGTGAGAGGGTGGAAAGGATGCAGATGATGAGAAATTAATTAATGGGTACGTTACTCACGTGATGGATACCCTAAGAACCCTGACTTGACTACTACACAATCCATGAATGTAACAAAGTGGCACATTTTCCCCATAAATTGTACCAAAAAAAAATCTGATTTTGAAGGAGCCTGGTGAGTGTACATATTTCATAAGTGTTTACCTGATTTAGGGGATAAAATAAATTTGGAAAATCTATAATAGAGAATATCAGACCATGTAGTATTATAAAACAGTAGTATTGAGTATCAAAGGTTGGTTTGAAAAATGGCTAAGAATTAATGGAGAGACTTTATCAAAACACAGCCAAGAAAATTAACACCCCACCCTCAGAGGGTCTAGTTGTATATGAACTATTCACTCGTCCATTAATTCAACACGCTTAGATTAAACACCTAACATTGTACGTTCAAGGCACTATGGTGGATGTGTAAGAGAACACACAAGCTGGGCAGAGTCTTTGCCTTCAAAGACCTAATTGCCTAAGTATATCTCTTGTGGGAAAATGCATAATGTTTGAGCTGGGTCTGGGTTGTACGTCCAATAGCTCTTGTTTTTCTAACTGAGAAAGATTTCATTTAAACTTGCTTCAGCAAGCATTTATTCAGACCTCTAATAACTGTTTGGGACATACAGATAAAGTTGTAGTAGTAATGGTGGTAGTGGAAAAGGGAGGGCCAGGAGTTTCTGGGGGACTCCAACCTGGAGTTTAAGGACACACTAAAAGTTTGGCATTGGCAATTGGAGACAGTGATTGTTCTTGGTAAATATGTCCAGGAAAAGGAGGAGGCTGAATGTGGGGAATGGTGACCAGGAGAGGACATGCAGAAATCAGTATTACAAGGTGAGAGGTGAGTAAAGAAAATTAGGACTGATAAAGGCTTTGAATGTTTAGATTAGGTATGGATTTTGATGTAACCTGTGGAAAATTTCATAGATGGGACTGAAGCCAATCAAAATATTATGTAATTAGCTTCATACTTAAAGAGTAACTCAAAGACCTGAGCTGTCTTCTATTACTTGACATATCATCTCCCATCCTACCACAACCCACACACACATTCGATTCTTAGCATAAAATTGTTACAAAGAGTATGTAAATTACTTATTTTGTGATTACCTAAGCTGATTTCGTACTGGTTAAAATACACAATTGTAGGTGGAAGCTGTTTTTAAATTCCAGGTAAGAAGCAGGGTTAGAAAGGCAATGGAAATAAGAACGAGAAAAATGGACACGATAGCTGAGAGACACTATAAAGGAAACTGCAATTTCCTGTAGTGAATCATAAACTTATAATGAACCAGAATTTGGCAACCAATTGAGCATATAAGGTAAACTACTAGGAAGGAATTCAAAATAACACTGCAGTTTTTAAGCTTGCCAAGATAAGGAGAAAGAGCTCTGAGAGAAAAAATACTTTTCGGTCACATCAAGTTTGAGATAATAAATGCTTATTGAATGAATGATAAGCCATCCTACTACTCTGGGAATAAAATAGAAAACACTATATATATATAAATTCATGCTCCTCCCTTGCTGCAGGTCTCCTCTATCAGCTCAAGGATGTCACCAAGGAATAAAGTCACTTGAAATATGAGAAAAATAAGAATAAGCCAGTGTAAGCATCTCTCCATCAGAGAGTGTCCAAGATTTACCTAAGCAAGTCACATTTGTCATGGCAGCGGCATCAAGAGGGGAGGAAGTCATGGACTTTCAGCACTAGAAGACTTTTAGCACTAATTTTAAAGGTTGGTCCCGTCATTAGAACTGAATATTACACAGTAAGGAATTTCAGACATCATCTAAACTAGTATTTCCCAACAATTTCAAACGTGAGTATCTCTTTTATTTTGTTCTGGTGTCAAAATTTAAATCTTTATTTTTGTCAATTATAAAATACAATTATAAAATATTTTGTCAATTATAAAATACAATTATAAAATATGCGCACTTCAAAAATTCAAACACTACCGAAGAGTATAAGTGAAAATACAACTTTCCCCCACCTCCAATGTCAGCCAAAAGAAGATCACTGAAGCAGAGATAGCTTCAGTTAACATTTTAGTGAATATCATTACAAGATTTTAATGTTACATAGAAAATACTTACATAAACAAAATCGTATTTCACACTGTGTTATATAAGCTGCTATTTTCACTTGAAAAAAAAAAAATCTTGACCTCATCCTTTTGAACAGCTGTCAATGTTCCAACATGTAAATGTACCATAATTTTGTTAACTAATCCTTCCTTCAGATGGATGATTTTTTTTTTTTTTCTGAGACGGAGTTTCCCTCGTTTCCCAGGCTGGAGTGCAATGGTGCAATCTCGGCTCACTGCAACTTCCACCCTACAGGTTCAAGCGATTCTCCTGCCTCAGCCTCCCAAGTAGCTAGGATTACAGGCACCTGCCACCATACCTGGCTAATTTTTTGTTTTTTTTTTTTTTTTTAGTAGAGATGGGGTTTCACCCCTGTTGACAAGGCTGATCTTGAACTCCTGACCTCAGGTGATAACGCCCGCCTCAGCTTCCCAAAGTGCTGGCCAAGATGGACAAATTTTTTAATGGTATAAACAGTGTTGTTGTGATTGTCATATTCACACATTCACTACTATAAACTTCCATATTATTTTGGCAAGAAAAAATTCTAAGTGGACCTACTGGGTCAAAAAATATGTACCACTAATATTTTGTAATATTGCCAAGTTGCCTTCCATAAAGGGTGTAAAATTGTTTCTTTCCTCAGTTTATGAGAGTATGACAATGCTCATCTCCCATATTCTCATCAACCCTGAGCATTACATTTTTCATATTTGCCAATAAGATAGGTGAAACTGGTTTTGTTTAAACATTTTTTAGTTTAAAAATGTGGGTTTAAAAAATGTTTGTCATTGGAATTTCTCCTTGAATTGTCTGTTCCCGGCTTTTACTCACTCTTCAGCTGAAGTATTCTTGAGGATATTTTTTCTTTCTTTTTGAGGCAAGGTCTTGCTCTGTCACTCAGGCTAGAGTGCAGTGGCACAATTATAGCTCACTGCAATCTTGAATTCTTGGGCTCAAGCGAGCTTCCTGCATCAGCCTCCTAAGCAGCTAGGACTACAGGCATGTACCACCACATCTGGTTTTTTAAAAAAATTATCTTTAGTAGAGATGAGGTCTCACCATATTGCCCAAACTGGCCTTGAACTCCTGGCCTCAAGTGATCCTCCCAACTCGGCCTCCCAAAGTGCTAGGATTATAGGCATGAACCACTGCACCCAGTCTGAGGACCGTTTTTAATATCAGAGAATTCTTAGACCCTCCTCAAAAAAAATAGATCTAGAAGATATAAATTATATCAAATGTGTATAAATATGTATCGATGCATATAATATAGATCAAGAAATACATAATGCAATTTCATTAATGGAGGAACTTTGACTTCTGATCAAAATGGAATAACAGTGACTAGATTTATGTTCCCTGTTTTGAAATAGCCAAAACAGAACAAATGCTACTCAAAATATTGGATATTAGGCAAAGAAGAATGGTCATCCCTTGGAGACAAATGAGGTGAACTCTATGCTTTCCCTAACTTAACACCTGGAAAAAGTTTCCAGGCCATGCTGGAAAAAGAGGGAACCCAGGAAGAGCTTGGCAGTCTCCGTGAGTTAAGAGATGGAGCTCAGAATATAGCCAAGATGGACTGGGTTTGCAAGGCAAGATACCAGAAAAGAGAGAGTTGTACAGAGAGAAAATTCCAGAGATCTACAGTTTTCCCCTCCAGTATTCAGTTGAGTATTTATCAGCCCACGCACATGAGGAAAGTCCTGGAGACCAGGGAAAGAACCATCAGAAAGGATGATAAAGAACAGTGCCCCCAAGTCTCACACAAATTTGAGAGCAGTGCCTGTTTTCAACAGCCAGGGGGGAATTCCTCATATATCAGGGGGCATCAGTCTGTTAGAACATAAAGAATGGTATTGCCTCAGTAGTAGAGAAATATAACCTCTGACTAAACACAGCTCTGGTCCACCTAAAAAAGCTTGAAAGCAAAACCAAAAAGGTTCAATCTGTTTTCAAGTAACCTAACCACATGCAGAACAAAGCTCAAAAATATTTTAGAAATACAAAAGTACGTACTATGTAATGACATAAAATTTACTGTGTCTGGGATCCCATCAAAAATTATAGGAAATGGAAAGAAGCAGAAAGATAACAAACATAATGAGAGTAAAATCAATCAATTGAAACTGGCTCATAAATGATGAATTATAAAATAAGAAGATTTTAAAAGTTATTATGATTGCATTCATATGTTCAAGAAACTAGAGGAAAGACTGAACACAGTAAGTAAAGACATGGAAAATACTTAAAAGACCCAAATTGAACACCTACAGATAAAAACTACAATTGATGAGATAAAAAAATTCACCGGATAAAATTAACAGCAGAATGGACTTTGCTAGAGAAAGGGTCAGTAATACTGAAGACATAGCAATAAAAACTATGAAAAATAAAAAAGACCAAAAAAACCCAGAACATCAGTGAATTATAGGACAACTTCAAGCAGTTAAATATATGTGTAGCTGGTCTCCAAAGGAGAGGAGAGAAAAAGAGGAGCCAAAAACATTTTCGGAAGGAGGAGTCAAAAAAATTTTTGAAGACAAAAAAACTGAAGAATTTTTAGGTAATAAAGTCTTTTTAGAACAGTTTTAGTTTTACAGACAAATTAAGCAAAAAATACAGAGAATTCCCAAACATCCTTAAACACACACTCATATATTTGGCAATTATAAATAAAACTGCTACAAACATTCCTGTACAGGTTTTTGTGTGGACATGTTTTCAACTCATTTGAGTATATACCAAAGAGTGCAATTGCTAGCTCATATGGCAAGAGCATGTTTAATTTTATAAGAAACCATAAGACCGTTTTCCAAAGTGGCTATACCCCTTTGCATTCCCACCAACAATGGAGAGTTCCTTCATTAGCATTTGGTATTGTCGGTGTTTTGGATGTGGGCCATTTTAATAGGTGTGTAGTGGTATTTCATTTTCTTAATTTGCAATTCCCTAGCTATATATGATGCTGTGCATTTTATGTATGTGCCATCTGTATATCATCTTTGGTGAGGCATCTGTTCAGATCTGTTGTCATTTATTTTTGAGAAAGGATCTCACTCTGTTGTCCAGGCTTGAGTGCAGTGGCGTAATCCCAGCTCACTATAGCCTTGACTTCTCCAGGCCCAATAGATCTCCCACCTCAGCCTCCCAAGTAGCTGGGACTACAGGCATGCCACCACCATGTGTGGCGTTTTTTTTTTTTTTTTTTTTTTTTTTTTTAGAGACAGCGTTTAGCCATGTTGCCTATGCTAGTGTGGAACGCTGGAGCTCCAGGGATCCGCCCTCCTCAGCCTCCCAAATTGCTGGGATTACAACAAGCATGAGCCACCGTGCCCAGCCCTTTTGTCCATTTTTTAAATTGGATTATGAATTTTCTAATTGTTGATTTTAAGAGTTCTTTGTCTGTTTTGAATAATAGTCCTTTATCAGATATATTTTTGAAAATACTATCTCCTAGTATGTTGCCTTTTCGTTCTCTTGATGGTGCCTTTTGCAGAAGTTGTTAATTTTAATAAAGTCCAATTTATCCATTTTGTGTGTGTGTGTGAATCGTGCCTCTGTTATTGTACCTAAGAAGTTATCACCAGACCCATGGTCATCTAGATTTTCCTCTATATTTATCTTCTAGGGGGTTTTATACTTTTGTGGTTTATACTTAGATCTATGATTTATTTTGAGTTAATTTTTCCGCAAAGTGTAAGAGATGTGTCTAGATTCATGTTTTTGCGTGTGGATGCCATTTGTTGAAAAGACTTACTTTTTTTCCATTGACTTGCCTTTGTTCCTTTGTCCACTATCAGGTGACTATATTTATATCTATTTTTGAACTCTCTATTCTGTTACGTTGGTCTATTTGTCTCTTCTTATGCCAGTACCATATACTCTTGATTACTGCATCTTTATAGTAAGTCTTGAAGTCAGGTAGTGTCAGTCCCTCATCTTTGTTTTTCTCCTTTGATATTGTGTTGACTATTCTGGGTATGGACAGAGTTTTTCAAAGTTTAGTTTTAACTATAAACCCACAGCTCCAAGAAGCTCAACAAAGCCAAAAATGTAAGAATAAACAACACTAAGGACATCATAATCAAACTGCTTAAAACAAATGATAGGGAAAAAAATTCTTTAAAGCAACCATTGAAAAAAAAAACAGAGGGCCAAAAATAAGAATAATAGAAGATTTCTCATTGAAAACAATGCAAGCCAGGAAACAATGAAGCAGAATCTTTAAAAGTACTGAAAGAAAAAAGTCAATGTAGATTTCCTTACCAGTGAAAAAACGTTTCAAAAACAAAAGCGAAATAGAATTTTTCAGATATACAAAGCTAAGAGACTCATCAGTAACATACCTTCATTTCAAGAAATACATTAATGGTTTTAAGTAAATTTTATTTTGTAATCACATCATATACATTCCAAAAAGTGCTGTTTCTGTTTGTCAAGCAAGTTGTTCTGTTTGCGGGCATTACTTGTTAGGGATTTGAATCCCAGGATCCTTTGTGTCACCACTACAAAACCTCATGGTCCTGGGACCCGCAGATGGAGAATCTTTATTTCAGAATACAAACTTCATAAGAAATGAATATCCAATCCAATGTCATGGGGCAGACAAATGGATTAATGAGGATAAAGGCTGAGCTGCAATGATAATATTAAAATATAGTGACTTAAAAATATTGAATTTTATTTCCTTCTTATAAAACAATCCAGGCAGAAAGGCCAAGGCAATACAGCAGCTCAGGGGGTCAGAGGCCCAGGTTCCTTGCCATTCCCAAGGTGTTGCCCTCACCTGCATGGCCAAAGGTGATCTAACCAGTGGGAGAGGGAGAAAGGAAAGATTAGGATGTGTTTCTTTCAAGGGTAGGACACAAAAGTTATATGCATCTCTTTCTGTCATATCCTATTCGCTACAATCTAGTCATATGACCACACCTTGCAACAAGGGAAGCTAAAACCAACGTAACTTAGCAATAATGTGCTCACCTGAAACTTATATTGTAGTTTCTGTAGAAAAGGGGAAGAATAAATGTTGGGGAAATGATTAACAGTATCTGCCAAACCAAGTTAGTGACTGAGTTAAAACTAGAAGGGAAAAGCTCATCAGATTGACAATTAAGAAACAGGGGTTGCAGTTGTAATGCAGCCTCTTATCCCATGATTAAACCAAATATTTGTCCATGTTTCACCTGAACTACCTTAATTATCTGCACCTGAATTTGAGTGAGTCTTCTCAACTGTCCCTGTGTAGGGGGAGCAAGCTATACCAAGAACTAAGAGAGTTTCGTCCTAATTTTTAAGTTAAATCCTGTTCTTTATTGGACAGTGTGACCCTCTGAGGAGTCATTAGCTCTACATCTATGAAGACCAGGGCACAGCTGTGAACTCCAGGCTGATGCTAGCCCAAACTCCAGCACAGTTCCTAGTCAGAAACAGGGTTCTACTCTACGGCACATGACAAAATTCTCCACCTGCAGTGAATTAAAAAAAAAAAAAATACCATTTTGATGCCATCACCAGCATTTTCTTGCAGAAGTTCCAATGGATAATACTAGGGGTGGTGAGATGGAGAGGAGCATTATTTATGAAGAAATCTAAGCTGGTGTGGTAATGAAAATAATTACCTTTCTTTTAGTGTAAAACAAGGCTCCTCTCTTCATTGTAGCCTTAATTTTGAAAGGAAAGGAAGTTAATTTTAATTAATAAAAGTTAATGCTACTAATTAAACATTTGTTCCATTTTCACATGCACACACAAATCTGCCTAAAGATATAACTAGCTCTGCTGAGGGTATAACAAAAGCTTTGATTTGCTATATAGAGAGTACAAATGATCACAGGAATTAAACTCAAATTGGCCAAGATACTTAGTCCATATTCTTGAGTAAATCCAATTTGTTTTTAAGGATTACACAATCCAGGAATAAATGACTTTATTTTTATTAATAAAATTTCATGTAATCTTTCTTTAAATTTATAACATCCTTTAAATTTATAACACCTATAGAAATTAGACAATGATTTTAATAATTTTTGAACATCATTTTTTCTAAGTTTATTCTTCTAGATTATCTAATTTGAATCTCCCAGCAACTCTAAAGAGAAAGAGATTTTTTTCTTATTAATGAGCTGAGCTCTGGAGAGATTTATATGTATGGCTCTTATTAAACACATTGATAAGGATAATAGCTTAAGCTCTGTCTCAACATCCCCTACTATAGCACAGGTACAATGAGTACTTATGATGCTGCCAGACATGAGTCAGGAAATAAAAAGATTGCAGAGCTGTAGGGGCTTATAAATATCTGTCTAGAAGGAATGGTAGAGCGTTCATTTGCTTTATAGTACCCACACACCAAGAGAAAGTGGGGCATTCTGCCTCACTTGCTCACGTTGGCTGAGATCTGAGATCATAAGGAACATTTAGAACATCAAAAATATGTATCAACAATCCAATAAAATAGACCAGATCATATGTAAGTGAGTAGTTTGTATTTGTATGTCCATATATAATTTATATAAATACACACACATGCAAAAGAGAGATTATTGAATTCAGTCTACATGATAATCAATGTCAAATCAGAGAGGCCTATGGATTAAGTTCCACTTGAAACAAATAAATATACATTCCTATGTATTAGGAATATGACACAGTTTCAGTCACATGAGATGAAATACATTGCTAATTTAATTCATTTTATATTACCTGCGAGGGAGAAGAGGGAAAGTAACTTGGCACACACTAAGGAGCCTTGGGAAGTATTCAGCTAAAAGGATCCCTTAAGACATAAGACCATTAAATAGCTCCTGAAAAACTTATTTCCTATATGAATATTCCTATAATTTGCTCATTCAAAATAACTGGCATTAATTTGAAAATATCTCTGAAGTGAGTATTCTTTTTTAAGAATTAAAATAGAAGTTTGGGGCTTTAGTGTCATAATTCTTATTTTGCTTTGTTTTGGGGGTTTTTACTGCAAGTGCAGATTTGGGGCGGGTAGAGTGGAAAGCTGGTTTTGTTTTACCTTCAATGGTATCCTCCATTAATATTAATTTTTCAGGACACAGTATCACTTTACCTCCTTGTTAAGTTCAACTCCATAAAATTCACTATTATCTGTGTTTGTGCTTATCCAAAAGGATTGTTTTGGCAGGTAGTCTGCTTCTTCCTGCATTTAAACAGAGATAGCTAAGAAGGCTGAGATGCTATAAGACTAGAGCACACTTGCAAATTATTTGTGCAGCAGGAACTTTCCTTTATATTATCATGAGGTATCCAGTAGATGGATCTCAACTATTTCTCTTTCATTAACAGATTTTTCTGTCCTGTTTCCTCATATTTAGCTTCTTAGTGCCAGTAGAATTTGAATAGTATCCAGAAATCTGAAAATAAGCCACATATTTGGGGGTTTGTTGTATGGTTCTTACCCTGTAACTATTCCTGGGGAAGACACTGGATTTACTGTGTACATGTGTGCACACGTGTGTGTGTACGTGCCAATAAAACTATGAACACCTTTTTTTTTTTACTTTTTAAACAGCTTTACCGAGGCATAATTCACATGCCACTAATTCACAATGAATTGTAAAATGCACATCTCAATGGTTTTTAGCATACTGCGGATATTGTAAACATCACCAGTCAACCAATTGTAAAACATTTTCAACACATGAAAAAGAAACTCCTAATCCTACTACTCTGGGAGGCCAAAGTGAGTGGATCACTTGAGGTCAGGAGTTCAAGACCAGCCTGGCCAACATGGCAAAGCCCTGTCTCTACTAAAAACACAAAAATTAGCTGAGCATGGTGGCACACACCTGTAGTCCCAGCTACTCAGGAGGCTGAGGTAGGAGAATCCCTTGAACCCAGGAGATGGGGTCTGCAGTGAGCTGAGATCGTGTCACTGCACTCTAGTCTATGCAACAGAGTGCGACTCCATCTCAAAAAAACAAAACAAAAAACAAAAACCAAGCAAACAAAAAATACCAAAATTAGCTTGGCATGGTGGTGCATGCCTGTAATCCCAGCTACTCAGGAGGCTGAGGCGGGAGAATCACTTGAACCTGGGAGGTGAAGGTTGCAGTGAGCCAAGATTGTGCCACTGCACTCCACACTGCAGGACACAGCAAGACTGTCTCAAAAAAAAGAAAAGAAAAGAAAAAAACAAAAAGAAACTCTGTACTCTTTAGATCTTACTCCCTATCCACCCATACTCTCTCCAGCCCTAAATGATCATTAATGTATTTTCTGCCTCTACAGATTTCTCTATTCTGGACTTTCATATGAATGGAATAATATATTTGTGACTGGCTTCTTTCACTCAGTATAATGTTTCAAGTTTTGTCTAAGTTTTAGCATAATGTAGTACTTCATTCCTTTACATGGCTGAATATTCCATTATGTGAATATACTACATTTTGTTTATTCATTTGTCTACAGCAGGGCAGTTAGTTTTGACCTTTTGACTATTTTGAATAATGCTGCCATAGACATTTGTGTACTGTAGACACAGGTTTTTATTTCTCTCGGATATAGACCTAGGAGTGGAATTGTTGGGTCATATGGTAGCTCTATGTTTAACCGTTTAAGGAACTTTCAGACTGTTTTCCAAAGTGGTTGCACCATTTTACATTCCCACCAGCAGTTTCCACCTCCAATTTACATCCTCGCCTGGGTTTACCTTTGGACAATATTGCTTTGCCTAGGATGGCAGAATAGAATGACAGAAGGGCAACAGCCCAGTGACACAGTGGAAATCATACCAGCCCTAGACTGCCTACCTTCCAATTTAAGTGAGAAAACAATAAACTCCTATTTCATTTAATCCACTGCTATTCCAAGTCTCTGATAGTAGCTTAACACAAGTCCAACTCTTGTGGTCCCATTAGCATACTTGAATCCAGGAAGCTCTTGAAAAAATTATTGAATTGAATAAAGATTTTTTTCATAGAAAATTTTCTTTGTCATCCTGTTGTACACTGGAAAATGCACCTTATTTCTCTCCTAATTTCTGATCCCATCATTCAACAGCCATTCTCCTTAGAAATTGTTTCGGGTTCTCACTAGCACCTCACTGGTGTTCTGCAAGATGGAAACAACAACTGATTATTCAGAAACAAATACAAGTGTTATTGATGGAGCCATGTTTTTAATGGGAAGGAAAAGCTCTCATTGTGGTGATGGAGAATGAGCAGGAGTTGTCTATTGCCTCCTTTCTCAACTATTATCCTAAGTGTTAGGACAATAATTAGAATGATGAAAAGTCATTTAAGGTTTTCTCCTAAACTTTCTGGGAGCCCAAAGAATTTCAGTGCCATGTTGACTACATAATGCTTGTATCAGGTATTTGTTCTCTTTTAGACATTGCTTTTGAAGCCACTTTTAGCCTCTGTAACAGGTTAGACTCACAGTCACAGTTTTCACCTTGGAATTCAGAAAGGGTAAAAGAAAACTGTGTAATCAGTTGCAGCTCAGCTGTCCCCGTTTTTCCCCCTCATGCTTTTGTTCCAATCATCTGCATTTTGAGGGGATACTTTGAACACACACATAACCTCCCATTCTACTGGCTGTTTTGTAACAGATGTAAATATTTGCCTCAAAGCCAGACTTTGACCAATGAGGCTTCTGATTAAGTTTTAATATAACTAGTAAATCACTACTGGTAGAAAGGAGAACATTATAGAGTCAGGAAAATGCTTCAATTAACTGATGATATGCTCAGTCAACATTTATTGAGCACTTAATGACGTTCATTACGGCACTTCATTCTGTTAAAGAATAATAATCTCTTTATCCTTTTAACTCCTGATAATATATTTTTACACATAAATTTACAGTTCTTGGAATCAATGTATCTTAAAATATCTTAACAATCTTTCTTTTGTAAGGAAGCCTTTCTCATTTTGAAGGTTTTGGGTATTTTTCTTCTTCTTCTTACATATGGCAAAATCATTTGGCTTGTGTTGTTAACAGGTTAGTTTGAATGTTTCTTGTAAGAGCCAAATATATATAAGCAATGTTTTTCTCTCTGAAAATTTCTCCTGAATCTCAGCTTTTCAACAATTTACTATTTTGTAGACCATATTCATGATTTGTTTACTCATACACTTATTAAGGAGCTGTTTACTCAGCTCCAAAATTTGTGTTACACTAGGACAGGCTCAAATATATGACAAACAGAATCCCCAAAGAATAACTTTAAAGGTTATGTAAATTTCTGGAGCTATGCTATCTTTCTATCTTTCTATTAAAGTATCAACATCTTCTATACTTTTTCTCCATCCATTCTGACAAGACACCAAGCTATCTTCAGATTAAGCTAAGTCTCCTAGTTCAGATTCAAATCCCTGCTCAATAATCTCTTTATGGCACTCTGGGCAGTGTATTCATTTGTGAAATTGGGATAATGATTTTATCTACAGTATTGGGTTGCTGTAAGGATTAAATGTAAAGCATACAGCATGTGCCGGACATATAGCTAGCACTCCATCCATGTTAGCGCAGGATTTCAGATTTGTCTGCATCATTACTCAATAACTATCATTCGGCCCTTTCAAATTGTTTCAGCGACGACTGAATGAACTTATTTATAAATATACAACATAACCAGGGATGAAGTCATAGTACATTGAGGTTTCATTTCCACATAGATAATATTAGGAAGCAGCTACGCCAACACTTTTTCTTCCTGTGATCTGTGCACTGCAGGGTCTCTAAACAATGGTTTGCTTCTTTCCTGGTGACAAAGGATAAGAGAAGATGAAACTGCTGTAAATGGCAACAACTTAAAAATAAAAGATACAGAAATATATGGGAATGAAAAATATATAACTATACATACACAGCTGTTTTTAAAACATGGTCTTTATTCTTGAAGCTCAAACTTGATTTCCAGGTACAGCAGGCCTCTGTAACTTTTCTTGGCATTGAACTCATGAAGTCTCCCGTCCTCTAAAGCTACAGAAATTTAACCTGGAAGCAAGCAGCAGGCACTACGCACGGCACGGAGGGAACCCTGGGGTGTATGCTGTGGCTCCCACCTGTCCTCCAGGTCATTGTGACGCAAACGCTATGGCCACGTGGAACACCTGCCGGAGAGCAGGGGCGGGGTCACTCTGGGCGGTGGATCCGAGCCGGGGATACCCCAGGAGATGGGGGTCGAGGAGAGACCCCGGGGAGTAGAGAGAGAGAGACTCACTCCCCTAGTCCCCGACCCGCCCCAGGCAAGGTGAGGTCAACGCCACTCACCTCCCCCTGGTCACCCTGGGAGGGGTCGCCCCGGCCGGCGTCTGCGGGAGGGGAGAAGCGGGGAAGGGAGGCAGT
>NW_012111364.1:8505065-8522302 GCF_000951035.1 Colobus angolensis palliatus
CGCCTCGCCTTCCCGGCGGCTCCGGCCCCAGGACCCCGAGCTCCCTGGTGGGCAGGGACTCGCGTCCAGGGTTGACTTGTTGACAAGTTCACCTGCTGCGGCCCCTGGTGTGTGCTTTTTTTCTTTCCCCCGTGGCCCGTTTTTTGGCAGGGGCGGCAGAGAGCATATGGGTACCTCTTTATAACCACCAGTGCCAGGAGGCCTGAGCTTGGTCCCTCGAGGGCGAGGTGCTCAGCAGTCTCGAACTAGACGGGGCGAGAGCCCTTAAGCAACCCGGGTTCCAGGTTCCAGCAAACCCTGGCGCGCCCGTTTCCTTTGGGTGCAGCTGACTCCGCCTTTCCTGCTCCGGGGCTATTGCAGCTCCTTGCTTCCTCTAGAAACGAACATATCCTGTTGTTATGTCTGCCTTTCCCCCAAAGCGGCTGTCCATGAACCTTTCCCACTGTCTTTTTACTTGTAGTGCCCCCAAAGCACCTGAGCTTCTCTTTGGGGTCTTAAAAGTATCGCGCCCTTATACTGGCGAAGGGCATTAACTGCCTGGTTGGGGAGAGTTAGTTTGGAAAGAATCGCGTTCTCTTCTTTTAGATGGCTTTAAAAAATTAGCACAAGAAAGGGTTTTGTTCGTGAATCTTAGTGAGATCTGGTAACTGTATAAAAATTATCAAGGCCTGGAAAATATGTCACCAACTTGCTTGGGAGTGATACTGATTGTAGGAAGAAAGGCACATAAGACATTCATTGGCCATTACGGTCCTATGAAATATGACTCATCGCAAACATGTTTTTGTCCATACGTTTCAGTGAAGTCTCTTCAGAAAATCTCACTTTGGTTTCTGTGACCCTCTGGTTTGAATCTGAGATCTGAACTGTTTTGGGGTTAGGGAGTGAAATAAATGCTTAGTTTGAAATCTAGGCTCCCGATGCAATTTCATACCCGCTATTTAAAACACACACACTCTCTAAAACTGCTGTTAAGTTTTTAAACCAAAGATATCTTTTTAGATTTCAGTCTTTATTTTTGAAACACGCTTTGTAGAGAATACCATAGGGACAAAATCAATTTATAATCCTTAATAGCTCAAATATCACTCTGGTTTTATACTAATACTGTACATACATCTTAATTGCAAGAGATGTTGCTTTCTAATTGTTTCTGTTTGTATTACAAAGGGAAGTAATTGTACTGTTTATAAAGATGAACCTTTAGAAAACGTAACAGTTAAGCTACAGAGGACTATTTGTGGAGAGACCTGATGTTAAAAAAACCTTAACCCTGTGTCCTCCACCAGTGGATCATTGAGTGCTGAAGACACTGGGTGGTAATTGCCTGGATGGTTTATTTTGTAATTATTTTCCCCCATTTGGAACTCCTAAGTAACTATCTAACCGCTTTCTCTATGCATGTTTACCGCAGTGTGTATCTCCACATCAACCTCACGAAAAGTATAGAAAATTTTGTTACTCAGAGCCTTCAAAATAACTACATTTTCAAGGCATTTGACTAAATAGTACATTTTTTTCAGATGCAAGCAGCATTAGCGGTATGGAGGTCTGGCAACTATGCCATAACATAGAAGGATAAACCTGTGTTTAGTATGAACTTTTTAGATTGCAGAAACCTCATACAAGAGAGAGTGAGGAAGTTGACAGACCACAAGGGTCAGGAAGAATTTTTCCTCTTAGTTGGTTGAGCCTCAGGGTAGGTGGCCATGTTTCTAATCAGCATGCTGGTCACTAGTGTCCTTTTTTTCCATCTGCATTATCAGATTTATGGGAACCATTAATAAGGATGCTATATGCATGTTTTTGTCCATGAGGCAACATAGATCACTAACGAACCTTATCCCCCAACACTACCACCATTCACAATCTGCCTCAGCAGAGCCTTAAACTAAAAAAACTTTCCCCCTGCTTTTTTCTTGATTCCCAAGCTGATGCATTTCATATCACAATCATATCTAGCACTCTGAGGGAGTACAGAGGACACATGGGCTTTGGATCCTGATGGAGCAAGATCAGAATCCCTATGGTAACACCTAACTAGCCGTGTGACCTTGACCAAGTTACATAAGTCACCATTTCCTTATCTACAGAACAGGAATATCCACCTTTTTAGGGGCAGGGTGGAGATTAGAGATAATGTATATAACATGCTTTGCACACTTTTAAATAAGACTCACTCAGTAGTAATAAATTATTATTTCACATGCTAAATGTATGCTATCCCTATCTAAAAAGAATGGTGCTGGTTTACCTGTGATAGGAAGTATATTTCAATTTGGCTTTGAGTAATTCAAGTAATTTTATACCAATACTAAGACCCTGGGCTTTATGGAAAACACTCTCTGAAGTTGGGGGGTGTAATCAGAAACCAAGCAAATCTAATTTGTTCCAGTGGGGATAGATCTTCCAAGCCCCTGCCACTCAAACGTGGTCCATGGACCCGTAACATGTGGCCTCCCCTGGGAGCTTATTAGAAATGCAAAATTTTAGCTTGCCTGCTACTCTCTTCCAGACCCACTGAATTCAAATCTGCATTTTAACAAGATCCCCATGTGTATGTTAACATTTGAGAAGCACTGCTGTAACCTGTTATTTCTCAAACTTTAGTATCCCAGAGAATCATTTGGGGGCTTGTTGTCGTAAATGTGGATTCCCAGTCAAGCTTCCCTCATCTGCTGTTAAACAACATCTCGGGTAGCTCTGATCCCTAGGGTCCCCCACTGCTGTGAAACTGTCCAGCACACTGCTCTCAAATGAGCCTCTGTCCTCTTCCTTCACAAAGCACTTTGGCAACTGTGATCTTATATGATATTCAACCCCCTTTTAGGTAAATAGATATAATCATCTCCCTCTGTCTGATAAGGACTGCAGGCATGATTTGCCATGGATAGATGCATATGGTAGAACTGCCTTGGAGCCTCTAAAAATCCTAGCTGACCACACTTTTACTATTCTAGCAATTTACTATTTTGTGTTCTAGCATCAAATTAACATAGTTTTTGTTTTTTGGCCTGTAAGTAATTTTCACAAATAACTAATGAATCTCTCCAGGACAGGGAAGACTCCATGTGATAGGGCATTTTATACCTGTTTTTATGACAAAGCCTGCCTACTAGGTGACTGTAGGCCAGTTACTTAAGATAACTTCTTCATGAAATGAATATAAATCATTATGTCAACTTGGCAGTATTGTGAGGATACTCAGTAATATGAGTGAAGCATACACCCCAGTGTCTGAGAAGTGGCAGTTCCTCAATTAGTGGTAACTACTTGTTCCAGTGTAAACCTAGTGAGCTAGAATGAGTTCATGAAAAGGTGGGGAAATGATAGCCTGCATCATTCATGATGGAAATCATCTGTCTGTCTTGCTAAGTCAGATGACATCATCCATCAGGGCCTTTGACAAAATCAGATAAGTGGGATGACTTAGTATTGAACAAGCATTGGTTGTATATGTGCCATGAGCTACGCACTGTGCTAAATGCTCAGAATCCCAAGACTCAGACCCGATCATGCTATGGAGGAGCCTACAGCTCAGTAAAAGAGAGAGAGAAGAGGAGTCAACTAACCAGCTGTCTTTCAGGGAAAGCAGGGAGGAAATAGAGGCACAGTCGTTAATGCAGTCCAGGAGAGAGAGCAGAGAAAACCTGAGATGCTTCATGGAGGAGATTGCCCTTAAGTTGAGCCTTAAACAACCAGTAGGAATTCGGCAGGTAAATAAGGGTTGGGAGTGGGGAGAAAGAGTGTTCCCCACTCCCAACCATGTGTACGTGTGTACAAAAGTCAACAAAGCAAGGGAGAGAATACCAATACAAATAGTCCTCATGTTTGGAGCCTGGTGTCTGTGTGTGTCCATTACTAGCTGAGTGGCCATGGACTAGTTTGATCATCTGTGATTCCGGAAGATTAGATGCACTAATCATTGTAAGCACAGGACTGATTCCAATTATTTGTTGCATGGTTGTGGAGGTGGTGGAGGTATTAGTAGAAAATAGGGAACTAATATTAAAAAGTCGTTAGAATTAGAGAACATTGCAGGGTTCAATTTTAGAATACATTTAGCAGAAAATACATAAATTAAGAGAGGTTGACTGAATGCAATATAGTTCTGTGGAGTGGAAAATATGAGGTGTATGTGTTCGGTGATGGACCACTGAATACATAGATAGTAGTCATTGTTAATTTTAAGAGTCTAGATTGGAAACTAGAAAGGTCCTCTGGTTCTAGGTAGTGAAAGTGTTTGTATAAGAAGTGACTCTTAAGTATTGCAACAATGTTCCAAGAGTATACATATTGAAATCCATCTCTTACCATCATCATGATCACACTCACTCCCACATCTCTATTCCCACAACAGGGCATAGACATCAATGTCTGAAACCTAATAGTACCTAGGGGAAAATCCAGCCTTCTCTGTGATGTTTCCAGGGTAGAGCATTCTAAGCCAGAGACCAAGAAACTGATTTTTATAAATAGTGCCCCTCTCCTTAGTCGTAGGAACCCTGACAACCATCAAGGAAAAAGTCAATCAGTAATTGCAGGTTTTGTTGTGCACAGTAGCACCATATTGGCAATGGATTTGGGACTAACCCAGCACCTAAGCCTGTGATTAGGGGAGATTGTTTTTATTGAAACATAGCCCCATTAATCAACCTCCTTTCATCCAAGAGTAGAGCAGAACGAGTTAAAAAAAGAGCTCAGAAATCAAAAGTAAACTTGTGTTTACCAGTTGCTGACTTTGGGTAAATTACTTCATCCTTCTAAACTTTGTTTCTCACTTGCGAAATGGGTTGATATCACCTTCATAATGTGTGGCGATGACATAACGATGTTAAGTACTTCACACATGTAAAGTGCTTGGTAAGTGATGGCACATAATTATTACCCCTTGCCCAGCATGTATTTACTGAATGACTACTGTGCTCCAGGGGCCATGCTTAAGGCAAAGATGAACTTGAGGGTCCCTATACTCATGAGACCTACAGTCTGGTGCAGGAGATACAGATGTAATTAGCTCTTTGAAGGACAGTACAGGAGTGCTGTGGCACCACCAGTATGGAGCAGTTAATTCTTCAGTGGGGAGGACTGGAGTGCAAGACCCCTGGGGAGAGGGATAAAGAAGAGATGTTGAGTTGGTAAGACTTCACTGAAGAGGCAACATTTGCGAAGGGTCTTGATGTAAGTTCTAAGTTAGTCAATCAGACAAAGGAGGGAAGGGCATTCCAAGTGGAAAGAATCATCTCAAGGCCTTGAAGTGCATAGTGTATTCAGGAAAGCACAAGTGTTCTGACATGCGCAGAGGGAATAGTTATGTTGGAGGGTGGGGAGGGGATCCAGGATGTGAAGGGGCTTGTGTTTTTTCCAAAAATGTTTGGAATTTCTCTAGTGGCAAGAGAAAGCAGTTAAAACATTTTAAGTGGGTGAGTGGAATAATTAGATTTGCATCACATAGTGATAGGTCGGGCAGTGTTGTAAAGATTGGAATGGACAAGCACATGGATAGTGTTGCCTCTTAAGGCCTAGGTTGTCGTAGCTATGAAGATAGAAAAGATAAGATGCATTTAATCGCTTTTTAAGAGGTAGAATGGAGATAACCTGGAGACTGGCTGCAAAAGATGAAAGAGGCTGGGTGTGGTGGCTTATGTCTGTAATCCTAGCACTTTGGGAGGCCAAGGCAAGAGGATCGCTTGAACTCAAGTGTTTGAGACCAGCCTGGGCAACATAGTGAGACCTCATCTCTATCAAAAATTTAAAAAATTAGTTGGGTGTGGTGGTGTGTGCCTATAGTTCCAGTTACTTGGTAGGCTAAGTAAGAGGATCGCTTGAGCTCAGCAGGTCAAGGCTGCAGTGAGCCATGATTGTGCCACTGCACTCCGGCCTGGGCAACAGAGCAAGACCCTGCCAAAAGAAAAGAAAAAGTAAAAGAAGAGAGGTCTTCACCTTAGGCCATTCAGTAGATTTAGTGCTGATAATTAACATAGGGACTACAGAAAGAAGAATAATTTGGGAGTACAGATGGAAAGTGAGGAGTTTAGTTTTAGATTTGCTGAATTTGAAGTGCCTATGGAACAATCCAGGTAAAGATGACCATCTGGAGGTGGAAATGTGGATCTGGTGCCCTGGAGAAGTGTGTGATTTTGGAAGTTGTTGGCATACAGCTGGCAGTTGAAGCCATGGAAGTGGTCTCACCTAATGAGAAATCACCTAATGAGAGCAAATAAAGTTCCAAGCTTGGAACCTTACAGATACTGATATTTGAGATGCAGGCACAGAGGAAAAGCAGCCAGCAAAGAAAATTGAAAAGGTAGAAAACTATGGAGAATATTTCCTGAAAAGTAGTGGAAGAGGAGCATTTCAAGAAAGGAAGAGAACATGGTCAAAGGTCACGAGAAATGAGGACTTGAGTGGGGCCCATAGTGAAAGATGTTCTCTGGGCTGGTGGAGAAAGGAACCAGACAGCATGGGCTTAGAACTCTTGACTGTGAAGAGAAGGAAGAAGATGGGAACTGAGAAAGAGGTTGAAGAATGAGGCCTGAGGGTAGAAATCAAGGGAGGTTGATTAACTTGAAAGAGAAGAGACAATAGGTGGACTAAGGTGGGCAGGGGCAAGGGTGTAGGAGCTGTCCTTCCTGGGGAGAAGGAAGTGAACAGCAGATTATGGTCATGGTTCTGGATAGCTCCAAAGAAGTGAGGAGGGGTACACCGAGAGTGGAAACTGTGACAGAAGGTGCCCAACCGTGATGCCAAGGCCATGGTTCCCCAGAGTGCATGGAGAGGGAGACTGCCTATCACCACCCTGCAGGGTTTTCTTCCACCCACTGCTCCCTGAAGGCCAAGAACTAAGTGTCCTGGTGCCTAATGCTGTTGACTCAGTATTGCCATATGCAGCATTGGCATCATTGTGAAGTATGTAAACATTGTGTTGTGTTTGTGCTAAGCCACTCCCCACTTTCTGCTTCCTGTTTCTCTCTTCTCTGCACTCCTAACCTGGAGCTCAGTGCCTTCGTGCAACTTTCTGGGTTTTCTACCTGGGCCTGCCCTAGAGGGTACATGCCCAATATCGCTGTCTTTCCTGGCCCCCATCAAAATAATCAGTCTTGTGCTTTGTAAGCTCTGGGCTTTGCTGCTGTTTATTTCCTGAGAAAGTAGAGAGAACCTGAAAAAGGGATCTTTATTCTCAAATAACACCAACTAGATGGCGCGGTAGAGGCAAGCATGGTGCTGTTAGTTGGGCGTACATGAACAAATAGTGCTTTCTTCTGCTGCCTGTTTCCCTTTGCTGTTGACCTCTGAGATCCTTTTTTTGCTCCTCCCTTCTCCTGCCTGGACTGCCTGCATTCCCTGCTCCTAAGCTAGCCCCAACTTCAAACATGATTTACCTGCCACAGCTTAACCAACGAAAGTTCTGGAATATGTCCCATTTCCAGAGAAAGGAGCTGTGGTGGTTTGTTTACAGGACCTGTGCACAGCATACACATTTTATAAACCACATGTTGGTGTCTGCATATTTCAGTCATTTAAGTCTAATGAGACAAGGTTTACTCTGTGACTTGGGAAATTCCCCCAAATTTCCCTCAGTTCCCTCAAAGAAAAGAGGAGGTTGGACTAAATGATCTGTAAATTCTTTCCTCACTCTCAGCCAGGAGATTCTATGGAGTCATAACAAATTGCTTGATCACATCTTTTGGAGGCTTCCAATTATGAATTTAATTTTAAAGGAAGAGAACCTTGTAAACATTAGCATCTCCCTAATTATTCTGATGGCTGACATCATGCTTATGTGCAGTTTCATGTAATTATAGTCCCCCATTCATACTCTTGTTCTTTCTTCACACTGGTGTTATTAACCATTCATACCTTTCTGTGTACATATGAATTAAAGTCATCCCTCCATATACACAGGGGATTAGTTCTAGGACCACCCTCAGCTACCAAAATCCACACATATTCAAGTCCTGCAGAGCCCTGCAGAACCCATGTATGTATATGAAAAGTTGACTCTCCGTATACACAGGTTTCTTATGCTAGGTTTCTCTCTTTATATTTAATTATAAGCAAAAAAAACCTTTATATTTAATATAATTAAATATAAAAATATGATTATAAAAAATATAGAAAATATATTTTCTATTTGCCATTGGTTGAAAAAAATTGGTGTATAGGTGGACCCAAGCAATCCAAACCCATTTTCTTTAGGGGTCAGCTGTATATATTTCTTATTTATAAATGTATGTATACATTTTACATTTGTAGATACATATTGTGTATGTTACATCATATAGTCCTTATACTTTTACTTCTGATGGTCTTATAGTAGCCCATCCACTTCACTTACTATTCACATGAATCCAATTTGAAAAAAATAGTACGTTGTGCACACAGATTTGGACCTTTTTAAACTTGTAAAAATATGGAGTACAGTCATTTTTAGGTTACTTCAAAAGAAGATATATATGATTTTATTTTTGCAATGACATCTCTGACAGAATGTCAGAGATTCTGGGCAGAAATAACTGTTTAAGGGTATTTGTAACTAGTACAGAGTATTGGTGACCTAAGTTACGGAATTAATTTCTAGCTCTTTTTTGATTTGCTTGATGTCTTAAACTGAGGCTCTCCAACAAAAATATAACAGCGACCACATATGTAATTTAAAACATTCTACCAATAGTAAAATATTTTTAGCTTAAAAACTAAAAAGAAATAAGCTGGGGGCTGTGGTGTGTGCCATGCTTATAATTCCAGCTAGTCAGGAGGCTGAGGTGGAAGGATTGTTTGAGCCTAGGGGTTCAAGACCAGCCTGAGCAACACAGTAAGACCCTGTCTCAAAACAAAAACTAAAAAGAAACAGCTTAAATTAAATTGATAATTTATTTGCTCTAACCCAAAATATTCAAAATATTGTTTCAACATAAAATATTAAAAAGTAATATATAAATAAGCAAAAAATATAATTAAATATAAAGCAGAATGTATAATAGACATATAAATGTAGTTATTTAAAATTTGAATATATATAATATATCAACATGAAATAATAATTTATATAACTATAAATATAGATTTATTAATGAGACATTTTAATTTTTTGTTACTAAGTCTTCAAAATCCAGTGTGAATTTTACATTTAGAGCACATCTGAATTCATACCAGCCATATCTCAAGTGCTCATATTACATGTGACTAGTGTCTGCTATATTGGACTGCATAGTCTTAGATGATAAAGTTAATTTATCTCAGGTTATTCTTCCATAAAAAGAAAATTTAAGTTGGTGCCATTCTTTAAAGTAAGATTTGTAAGAGCCTTCCAAGTTTTGTAATTTGATCCCAATAAAATATAAGGATAACACTTAGACCTATCATTTAATAATGTTCTGTGCTGACATTGAAGGGTGTAGTTTTCCTTTATAGAACTTGACCGAGACTTTTACCTGATTAGGGTGCTCCTTCATTCTTCACCTTCTGAAGTTAAACTTTTAAAGAAAACGCCACCATAAATACAGAGTAAAATCTGTATGTGAAATTTGATTTGATATTTGAAAGTTATATAAACCAAACTAAATAAAATCAAAGGTGAATATAATTTATACTGCGAATTTTAAAAGTTACTATTTTTCTTTAGCAGAGGCAACCCATTTGTTCTGTTTCTAGTGTTGTTTTACATTATATATTTTTATCTTTCTGGATTTCTTTTAGGTTTGTTGTTTGCAAATACCAACCTCTTTGTTATTACTGCCGTGATTTTTGGTGTAGCACAAAATTCACCATTGATCATCCTTTGAAAGGAGGGCTTTAGGCAAAAGAAAGAGGAGCAAGACCTAGACCACACCTTTTATGAGCAGTTTGAGTTTTCTGGTTTGTTTTTAGTTTGTTTTACATGGATATAATATTTAAAAAATTTTAAATAACATTAATGCTGAAGATGATGACATTTTAGAAAGTAGCTTGGCAATTTTGTTTGTTTGTTTCTGTTATATTTGATATTTTCCTTTCAGAAATGTCTCTTGGAATAGATGAAGAGACAGAGGAGAGCACCAAATTGTTAACTGGCTGATTAGTGTTTCATTCCCAGCATTCCTCTATTTGAACTTGACCTTTAACCTGATCTTGGACAAGTCATCTCTATTTTTAGAACCCCAATTTTTTCATCATTGAAAAGGATGTTGTGTTCATTATCTCTAAGCTTTATCTTAGGTATACATGTCTCTGAAAGTAATTTAAATTAGTTTTATTATTTTTGTGACATGGGGCATCCTAGATGGCCACTAGCCTAGTCTACTGTTTTACAGATGAGCAAAGTGAAGCCAGATCACTGAAGTGATGACTAAGTGCGTGACATGGTCATGGATTTACCAGCTTTTATTTATATCCAGAAGCATATTGAGAAACCTTCAAAATACATACTTTAGGAAAATGATTTTAATAGTTTTAGGGAGTCGTCAAACTTAATCATTGTATATAACTTAATCATTGTGTATAACACCTGAGTTGTTTTGAAATGTAAATAAAACAATCATTTAAAAATATCTGGGTGGGCACAGTGGCTCACGCCTGTAATCCTGGCACTTTGGAAGTCCAAGGCTGGTGGATCGCTTGAGCTCAGGAGTTTGAGACTAGCCTTGGCTGGTATTTTGCTAAAAATAAAAAAATTAGCTGGACGTATTGGCAAATCCCTGTAGTCCCAGCTACTGAAGAGGCTGAGGTTGGGGGGATCACTTGAGTCCAGGAGGTCAAGGCTGCAGTGAGCTGTAATGGCACAATTGCACTCCAGCCTGGGCAACTGAGCAAGATCCTGTCTCAAAATTTAAAAAATGTTTTCTTTAATAAAAGAAAATATCCTAAGACTTTAGTTCATTAACAGAAAATACAGATTTTAAGAGTGACTTGCATCTGTCGGGTTAAAATAAAAACTCAGCTTTTAGCTACCTTGAATAAGATCAGAATTCTGTTTTCCTCTTGGTAATATTTGCTGACTCACAAAATTAAAACATGATCCCGTTTCACATTTATTTGTGAATTTATGAAATGTCACAAATCATTGCAGGAGGCGCAAAACTGGAAACAGAAGCCATTTAAAGTTGTGTAGTCACTCAGTCGCCCAGGCTGGAGTGCAGTGAGGGGGTCAGAGCTCACTGCAGCCTTGTGTGCAGTTGTGTGGAATGCTCAGGTAATTGTGACCACATCAAAATCCGAAAGGACAAGCTGTATGGTATCTGAGAGGCAGGAAAAACATCCATAAAAACTCATCAAATCATGTTACTTTAATTAATACTTAGCTTTTGAAAAGATGGAAGGCTAATTCAACTTCCCCTCCTCCACGGGAATCCCCATTTCTCAACCACTTGAGAACAGGATTTGATGAATCAAGATTTTAAAAATAATAATTAATATGGTTAATTATGCCTGGAGGAATTGTTCCAGTTTTTTTTCACTGCTTCTACTGAAACTGTTTTAATATTTATATTCAAATACACTTCTCTCCATAAGAAATTATAAAAATCATTATTGACATAAGAGGAAGTGACTAGAGACAAACATCTAGGAGAAATGATGAAAACATACTTTGCCCAAAAGAAATGTACAGACATCTAATTATTTTTACCTTAGCACCTAAAACCTCTGACAAATCAGCATTTGCTCTGGTCATCAGGCAAGTGTAGGACCCCATGTGGGAGTCCTGGCTCTGAAGACGATTGGCCCTGTTCCTCCCTGGATCACAAGTCCCATTTCAGAAGGAGGGAGCTTTATTCACTTCTTTCTCATCTCTTTCTAGGCTCTGAATTATATGACTTCTGTTTGTTCTGAAGTTACACACCAGAGAAATAAACCCAAATACCTGTGTCACTTCAGATCATTTGAAAAGAAATAGTCTAATAAACTGAGTAGGAGGAACACATTTCCACTCCTCTGAAGAAAAGTTCAATACATTTGAGTTTTATAAAATTATTGCGTGATGTGTAAGTTTTAGTGTATGGAAAACAAAATATTGAAGCCCGGTCACATTTCCAGACGAAACTGATCTCTGAAATAACAGGAAAATGGAATGAGGAAGAAGTTACGTAAATTAGTACCGTGCAATTGGAAGCTAAATCTGAGAGACATGTCACCAACTTCCAATATTTGTGATGGATAGTCCAAAAACTAACTGCCTAACAAAGACAGGACAAAAAAAGGTGCCCACCGAGTGTGAAATAAACAGCATTGAGTGTCTACCCTCCAGTGGCTAGAGTATATCTAAATGCTGAAAGTGGCACATGGTGCTTCAGAGGTTGGCCCCTCTGTTTCCCCTGTTGCCTGTCTTTAAATTATAATGCACAACTACTTACAGTTGGTTACACACATCACTGGCAGGTCTGCTATGGAAGAATTTGTTCACTGCATTCCCTCTACCTACAGTAAAACCACTTCCCTCCCCACCACACTTCCAGCCTTTGCCTCTCTAGCAACGACTAATTCTTAGAGACAGCCCAGAGGCTGTGTGGGAAGCCAGCTCTGTGCCTCTGCTCTGTGTCCCTCAAACCCTGGCCCTTTCCTCTGCCATGGCATTTGTGCCCCATCACAGGCAGCATGTAGCATCTTCTGATGGCAGATTCTTTTTTTTTTTTTCAGTTATATACAAATAGCCACAAAAGTCTGGGGCACATAGTGATGTATAATTTTACAGAAGTTTGATATTAAAGAATTACTCTGCATTTTATCAAATACAAGAAACTATTGGTCAGGAGGTCTTACCATTTATATTCCATGAAGAAAGAAAAATGACTGCCTGACAGTTGACAAGGTAGTGACTGTAACCCAGGAGTGATGGAATGTGAACAGATTTGTACCTTAGATTCTATGGCATGTGGTGCTGTGAAGCTGGTGTTTAGGAATGAGTGATTTCACCATGGGATGTTTCTAATATACCACTTTGCACCCACATCATTGCAAGACCCCGTTCTGTTCTGAAAAGTTTGTTTATTTTCTTTCAAGAGGTTGAGGGAGTGGTGGACATCTTACTCTGTCACCCAAGCTGGCATGCAGTGGCATAATCTCAGCTCAATGCAACTTCCACCTTCCTGGCTCAAGCAATCCTCCCACCTCAGCCTCCTGAATAGCTGGGACTACAGGTGGCACCACCACGCCCAGCTAATTTTTTGTATTTTTGGTAGAGACAGGGTTTCATCATATTGCCCAGGCTGGTGTCAAACTTCTAAGCTCAAGCAATCCACCTGCCTTGGCCTTTCAAAGTGCTGGAATTCTAAGCATGAGCCACTATTCCTGGCCTGAAAAAAGCATGTTTCTTATGAGGGAAAAAATGGCACCCTACTTCCCAAATAACTGAAGAACTCTTAAGGTAATGACAATTTTTATCTAGAAAATAGAAATGTTGAATAAATTAAAGAGGAAAATGACAAATTTGGCATTGGCTCAGATATGCAATTCAAGAGATTCCACCATATGCTCAGTACAGACACAAGTAAAAGGGATTCTGGACTCAGTTTCAGCTGGTACTCCAACCAGCAGAAAAGTTACCCACTGAATGGAAGAGAGAAATTCTACCACTAAAGTTGTAAAGTAATTAATTTGATACATGAATCTTTGCATAGGTAAAATGACGTGCTTAGGAAACATGATACAAGAGGAAGCCAGTTCCGTATTAAAAAGAGATAGTTGAGCTAATAAACTGACAAGGAGGCACACATTTCTGCTTCTCTGAAGAAAAGTTAACTACATTTGAGTTTTACCAAGTTACTGCCTGATGTGTTTTAGTGTATGAAAGAACAAGATATTGAAAACTGGTCAAATTTTGTGGGTAGAGAATACCAATATAGTGGAATGACTACTGATCTTAGCTTTACTCTAAACAAAGATTGGCTTAAGAATTTTAGATTCTTTGCATAATTCAAAAGTAATCAGAAGTGCCATCAGCTAACTTCACTGCCTTGAAGAAATGCATAGAAAAAGAGTTTTAGGTCAGAACAAGCTTTCATTGCATCTGAAGCCAGCTTATATGGAATGAAAATATCTTCCCAGATTATATTTCCAAGGAGAAGAATCTAGTATCTGGGTTCAAGGTAGCTAGGGAAAAACACTCCTGTCTACTTTGTAGCAATGAATCAAACTCTGTACTTACAACCTGGCTTGTTTTAGCATTCTGTATACCTTTGGGTGTTAGGAGAAAACTTCTATGCACGTCTTATTCATGACCAAGCTGTCCAGTTTGTTCAAAATGGCTTGTTTTGTTTTTTTCTTTTTTCTTTTCTTTTTTGATACAGGATCTCACTCTGTCACCCAGGCTGGAGCTCAGTAGCTCCATCATGGCTCTCTGCAGCCTTGACCTCCCGGACTCGATTGATCCTCCCATGTCAGCCTCCTGAGTAGCTGGGATTGTAGGCGTGTGCCACCGCATCTAGCTAATTTCTTCTTATTATTATTTTTTTGTAGAGACAGGGTTTGCCATGTTCACAAGGCTGGTCTCAAACTCCTGGGCTCAAGCGATCCACTTGCCTTGGCCTCCCAAAGTGCTGGAATCACAGGCTTGAGGCATCACATCCAGCCTAAAATGGTTATTAAATGGCTCTAGCAAGTAATGACAAGTGGGACGATTGCTGTAGTCTTTTGCCCATCTACATGGGAGAATAAAATTGAGGACTCAGCACAGCAAGCATATATAAAAAGGAAAGGCCAGGCACGGTGGCTTATGCCTGTAATCCCAGCATTTTGGAAGGCCAAGGCGGGTGGATCACAAGGTCGGGAGATCGAGACCATCCTGGCTCACATGGTGAAACCCCATCTCTACTAAAAATACAAAAACTTAGCCAGGCGTTGTGGCAAATACCCATAGTCCCAGGTACTTGGGAGGCTGAGGCAGGAGAATCACTTGAACCCAGGAGGCAGAGGTTACAGTGAGCCGAGATCGTGCCACTGCACGCCGGCCTGAATGACAGAGTGAGACTACGTCTCAAAGAAAAAAAAAAGGAAAAAACAAGCATAGTTATTGTACAGGAGCATAGAATCCCAACATAAAACCTGAACAAAGTATCCTTCCCCCCTGTTCTCTCAATTCTTCCCACAGAGCAAAGTGGTTTCTCAGTCAAATGGATGTGGCTGAGAACAACTATGGTTTTAATGGCTGGCTTTGGACCATGAGGTGAATATATTGCAACCCCATCAAGGTGCAGTCTAGGAAAATCTAAAGGGATTGGGTTGGTAGTCTTAGTGTCACCTAAGAAGAAGGTGCTGACCTCAGCAGCAGTTCCACTTCTGAGCAGGAAGATGCCTTTCCTTTCCCTTTATTTCTGCCTTAGACACAGAGTCTGCTCCTCACCAACTCATTCCCACACTCCCCGGGTTATTATATCAAAATTAGAAACTTGCTTTTCATTGATCTGTTAATCCTTGGGCCTCGGCTTCTTTGAGCAGATCTTAATTATTGGTGCAACTGCTTTGTCTTCTTTGAGGAAACAGTTTAACTGTGAAAAACATTCATGCAATCAAGTTGTGCTGACTGTGATAATATCTTGGCACTCGCAGTCCATAAGCATCTTGTTACTTGCCTTTCTTTGCTTATCTGCCAAGGTAAGATGACCACAAGCAGATCTTTAGGACATCTTTTCTGTGTCCTTAAAAAGCTGGAGATGTGTCACCATTCATTTTGGGTTTGTTTCATAAGTGCCTTGTGGCAGAAGTGGAGAAATTGCTTCCATTGCAGAATCATGAAGTATTAGCTAATCATAGACTTTATTCCATTTTGCAGGGAAAACAGTTTTACAGCAGAATTTCCAAATTTGGGGATTCATTAAGGGGACATTGTTATATGTCCCTTGCAAATGTCAAGGCTCTCCTGATTCTGGAAATTGTATATCTGTCTTTACTGCTAAACTTGCACTGTTCAATGTGGTATCCACTAACCCCATGTGGCTCTTGAGTACTTAATATGGCTAGTGTGAATTGAGATTTCCTGAAACTATAAGATACTATATTTTAAACTTGGTAAAAAAAATTAATGTAAAATCTATCACTCATTTTTATATTGATTATATGTTGAAATAATAGTTCAGATATATTGGTTAAAATATATAAACATTAATTTCACTGTTTTTAAATTTTCTTTACATGGCTATTAGAACATTTAAACTCATAGTATATTTCCTCTTTTTTGTTATTATTATACTTTAAATTCTAGGGTACATGTGCACAACATGCAGGCTCGTTACATAAGTATACATGTGCCATGCTGGTCCGCTGCACCCATCAATGCCTCATTTACATTAGGTATTTCTCCCAGTCCTATCCCTCCCCCTGCCTACCACTCCACAACAGGCCCCACTGTGTAATGTTTCTACCCGGTGACCAAGTGTTCTCATTGTTCAGTTCCCACCTATGAATGAGAACATGTGGTGTTTGGTTTTCTGTCCTTGTGATGGTTTGCTCAGAATGATGGTTTCCAGCTTCATCCAAGTCCTTGCAAAGGACATAAACTCATCCTTTTTTATGGCTGCATAGTATTCCATGGTATATATGTGCCACATTTTCTTAATCCACTCTATCATTGATGGACATTTGGGTTGGTTCCAAGTCTTTGCTATTGTGAATAGTGCCTCACTAAATATACGTGTGCATGTGTTTTTATAGTAGCATGATTTATAATCCTTTGGGTATATACCCAGTAATGGGATCACTGGGTCAAATGGTATTTCTAGCTCTAGATCCTTGAGGAATCACCACACTGTCTTCCACAATGGTTGAACTAGTTTACAGTCCCACCAACAGTGCAAATGCATTCCTGTTTCTCCACATCCTCTTCACCATCTATTGTTTCCTGACTTTTTAATGATTGCCATTCTAACTGGTGTGAGATGGTATCTCATTGTGGTTTTGATTTGCATTTCTTTGATGAACAATAATGATGAGCATTTTTTCATGTGTCTGTTGACCGCATAAATGTCTTCTTTTGAGAAGTATCTGTTCATGTCCTTTGCCCACTTTTTGATGGGGTTGTTTGTTTTTTTCTTGTAAATTTGTTTAAGTTCTTTGTAGATTCTGGATATTAGCCCTTTGTCAGATGGTTAGATTACAAAAATTATGTCCCATTCTGTAGGTTGACTGTTCACTCTGATGGTAGTTTCTTTTGCTGTGCAGAAGCTCTTTAGTTTAATTAGATCCCATTTGTCTATTTTGGCTTTTGTTACCATTGCTTTTGGTGTTCTAGTCATGAAGTCCTTGCCCATGCCTATGTCCTGAATGGTATT